>NC_085865.1:54187455-54444955 GCF_034702125.1 Engraulis encrasicolus
GATAAAGACATTGCTTAACAGAAAAGTAGAAAATAAATCGTGTGCATTTGAAGAGCTTCCTGGCAAAAGCATATTCATTTTGGATAATTTTGCAGAATTTATATTTTTTGTATTGGGCATTGCAGAGCACTGCAAAATGCATTTTATATAGGTTTAAAAAGTAGGCCTACAGTTATGTTCCCAATATATTTGAATGGCAAGAAGTCACATATGAGTGAAAGGACGTCTGAACAGTTACTTCCAATAATAAAATGAAAAGGTAAAAGTCGTTTAAGTCATTTTGTAACAAAACTCATTTTCTGTGTGTTTTTTGTATTTATCAGGCTTAACCACTGGTTTGACGGCATGGCGCTGCTGCACCAGTTTAAGATTGAGGATGGGCAGGTGACCTACAAGAGCAAGTTTCTGTCCAGTGACTGCTACAAATCCAACACGGAGAACGACCGCATCATGGTGACCGAGTTCGGCACCGCAGCCGTGCCCGACCCCTGCAAGAACTTCTTCAAGCGCTTCCTCTCACGCTTCGAAATGCCAAGTAAGTGAGACGGGAGACACCATGACTTGTGCTCATTTGTCGCTTGCTGTGTGTGACTACTTGCCCTACAGTTGCACACAATAAAAATGCAGTGTTAATTTAACACATAGAGTATTGTTTTAACATCTTTAGAGTGTACAGTATTTGGTTCCAGAGTACTCTCACTGTTGAATTAATACTGCATTTTTTTTTTTTACTGTGCTGTATTTTTGTGCAGTCACTGTCCTCTTCATATGTGTTGTGGGTGGTCATCCGGTAGCCAAATCATATCCCCATTGGGATTTAAGAAAGATATATTGATTGATTGCAGTTGATCACTGTTATAACCTTTAATCACCTTCAGGATCAATAAAGTACCTCTACTCTCCACTACTACTGTACTATAAACACTCTAGTTCAATTCATAGGGTGGGAGCGTCATTGCTTTGTTCCTTACACTGCGCATTATGTTATAAACAAGCTTACATTTCAGATTGAGCTTGACTAATTTCTGTGTGCCATTATCACATGATTTTACAGTGACATATCGGCAGTCAGCTGCTTTGAATTCAGACAGTAAACAAACTTTCAGCCTGGCAATGGCACTTTGTTTTACATTTATACTTCATGATATCCATTTTATAGCAACAATAAAAGCATTCTGCCCTGCAGCCTGTGTTATGTGTTCAGTCTGCAAGCATGCACAGTGAAAGAATAACCTTAAGCGGTAAATGATTAAAGAAAAAAAAGCTGACCTTCCTTTGTATCTTTGGCAACAGAGCCGACAGACAACGGCAATGTGAGTTTCGTCCAGTACAAGGGTGATTACTACGTCAGCACTGAGACCAACTTCATGCACAAAGTCAACCCAGAGACCCTTGAGGCCTCTGAAAAGGTAAGCAGTTACGCCCCATTTTCTGTAATGTCCACCATTCCCAGTTTTTGCGATATCCGTTACTCAACCAGGTGGAAACCCTTGCTCAGACACAGCTAGATGTCTGCTATTATTCAACCAGGGGGAAACCCTTGCACAGACACACCTTGGCCATCAGTAGCTTGGTCGTCAAGGTTATCAGCTGGTGGTCGACTTATCTAAACTGATCTCATCTGCCTTCTGACAGGTGGACTGGAGCAAGTTCATTGCGGTGAATGGAGCAACGGCTCACCCCCACACTGACCCCGACGGCACCACCTACAACATGGGCAACTCTTACACCGCAAAAGGTTGGCAGACTTGACTCTAACCCACAATCAGAATGAATTGTAATTAAGCTAGCAAATTACAATATATTATATAACATATCATAATAATACAGCCTGTGTAGTAAATGAATATATGCAACCTATAGCTGTCAATACATACATAAAGGATGTTTATTTTCTCCTTTTTGACATGAATGTTACATTTCCCCTGCCTCTCCTAGGAGCATTTTACAACATTATCTGTGTGCCTCCTGAGAAAGACACCCCAACAGACACACTAGAGGGCACCAAAGTCATCTGCCGCATCCCTTCAGTGGACAAACTCAGACCCTCCTACTACCACAGCTTTGGTAAGTCACTACTGAACACAAGTCTGACATGTTTGTTAGCCTATAAAGTGCAGAACAACACACAATTGGGATATGTGTATCTATTGAACAGCAGGGGTGAATTTGTAGGACTTTACAAAGTCACAAATTTGTTATTTCCTTATAGATTTGTGACATTATTCTCAGAATAAATTCCCCCATACCTCTATATATATATATATATATATATATATATATATATATATATATATTTCAACCTGTCACCAATACGCTGCTGTATGGGAGAGAGGACGACGATGCCGGAGTCATGCCTGAGGAAGATCCAGAGTGATCGGTTGCTATTTTAATTGATTAAAGTAATTTTTTTGGAGTTTATTTGGCAGTGTGCAGATCTACCATCCAATCACATGTCTGACACAATTGTCTGGCACCTGCAAGTGTTCTGGATGTGTGCACCCTATCCAAAACGTAGTATAACACAGTATAACCCCAGTGATGTTTGTTGTCTCAGTTCAATTGGAATTCTACATCATCCCTCAGCTTGCAGCTTTCTGTTGACTCTGAAGAAGGGTATTAATAACACCAAAACATTAGTCAGGTGTTAGCACAAAATAAATGTTTTAAAAACTAAGCTGCAGAGTGCTCCAGCCTCTACCTTCTACCTAATAATGTTTGTTTGTCTGTTTCTTTCTTTCTTTCCATAGCAATGACGGAGAACTATGTGGTGTTCATTGAGCAGCCCATTAAGATGGACCTGCTGAAGATCGTCACGGGGAAAATGAGGAACAAGGGCATCAGTGACGGCGTCTACTGGGACCCCACACTGGACACCATCTTCCATCTGATCAACAAGAAAACCGGACAGGTACTACAACATATGGACGTAGTTTACGGGCTGGATCGCAGGGACATGTCCATACCACTTCTCTGACTTAACTTAGATTGTCCCCACCACTTTATAACAAATACAGTATAATGTGAAAACATAAAAAAACACTTTCCAAACCAAGCCTACAAGATTACTATGCGGCCAACAGGTCTTCTTTCCTTCATTTATCTATATTGGTGCTTCAGCTTTGTTTTGTTTTTTTTGCTCCTCCTCATTAACTGTATGTTACTTTGGATAAAAGCGTCAGCTAAGTGTAATGTAATGTAAAACATTCCCTCACCGCTCATTTTAATTCTTCTCCTCATCTCCTCCTCTTCCTCCTCCTCCTCCTTTGGTATCCTTCTGCATTGCAGCTGAGCAAGGTCCAGTACCACACAGCGGCGATGTCCACCTTCCATCAGATCAACGCCTACGAGGAGAATGGCTTCATCGTCATGGACATGTGTTGCTCTGACGACGGACAGGCCATCAACAACTACATGGTGCAGAACCTGCGAAAGTCAGGAGAGGCCCTGGATGAGGTGAATTGCTGTTTAGCACACAGTCTTCACCTTTTCACATGATAAAAGATGAAGAAAGTCTGCTTCACCTCACACTTTTTTTTCGTAAAGTCTGTTTTCTTTTCACCCAAAACATTATGAAAGAGTGGGAGCATGAAAATCATGATTGAAGCAGATTTTTTTCATCTTTTATCTTAGTTTGGTTGTCCTGCTCCCAGGTCAGAGGATGAGCCAGCCTTAACCTACTCCTTCACCTTTTGACATGTCATTAAGTATAATGAGGGGAAATCCTGGTAAACTGTGTATAAATGTGGCTAAAAAAGAATGTTGTAAATTCATCTTAGTTTCTGTTTCATTTTTAAATGCTAAACTAGGCGTTGCCAGGGTTGTGATGAGGTAAAGGGGGTATTGACGGGCTTCTGATTAAGGTGAAGGGGGTCGTTTGTTCAAAAAAGGTTTAGAACCTGACTGGCATAGATATTAGAGCACATCAAATGTGCCACTCATATGGTTTGCTGTATTTGTGTATGTGTGGCAGTGCAATTGTACTAAACAGAGTTCTGTTCTGCTCAGGTCTACAACACCATGTGCCGAGTGTTCCCCAGGAGATTTGTGCTGCCTATCAATGTCAGCAGAGACACCCCTAGTGGAGAGAACCTGAACACCAGGCCGTTCAGCACAGCAAAAGCTATGAAGACCTCCAACACCAGAGTAAGTAGTATCGGGGAAAAATAGCATGAAAACAGCATAAAGCATGAAGTAGAAACATGAAAAAAATATATGAGGTTACATCGTATAATACACATTTATCAATTCCATAGTCATTAATATCAACAAAAAATAAAAAGCCATGAGGTGTATGTGTATGAACTGTGATTTATGAATCAATATCCATGTAAATACAGCTATTTTTTTGTGTGCGTGTTATTATTATTGTTGTTGTTGTTGTTGTTGTTATGAGCGGTCAGGAGAATATATACTGTATATACCGGTATACACGTATATATGTGTCTGTGTGTCTAAATGTCTGACCTCTGTTCATCAGGTTGACTGCACGTATGAGGACCTCCATGATGAGGAGCTTCATCAGTATGGCGGCCTGGAGTTCCCTCAAATCAACTACGCAAAGTACAACACCCACCCCTACCGCTACTACTACGGCTGCGGATTCAGGCACCTGGTGGGAGACACACTCATCAAAGTGGACCTGGAGACGAAAAAGATGAAGGTAAGTCTTCAGTGGTTAAAAAAAAAAAACAATCTATCCAATCCAATTGCGAGAGAGAGAATTTAGAATAGAATATATTTTTATTTGTTACTGTAACAAGTACAAGGAAACTGAGCAGTCCTTGTTCAGTTAAGCCGATTACATTCCATTGAATTTTGTCATCACTTATGCACAGTATTGTAAATACTGCTAAGGGTTAAGCATAAGTAGAAGGGGGTGTTTATTACTAACATTACAGTAAAGCACTTTGTTTCAGCAAATTTAAAACTAAGTGTATATATTGTTATACTTTCTTAGGTGTGGGAAAAGCCTGGTTTCTACCCCTCTGAGCCTGTGTTTGTGCCAAGCCCTGATGCAACAGAGGAGGATGATGGAGTCCTTCTGTCAGTGGTCATAACTCCTAATGAGGTAAGGTCCTGAAAGCTACCCATCAAGAATCACATGATATACGTCCAAATTCAACTTCACCACTTAAGACTGAGGACTATTTTAAACTATTCCTTTATTCATTTATTTTTACAATTTTTCTTTAACTAAATATATGTTAAGAAGAGAACATGGGAATGAGAGCACACCACATTCAATGTAGCTTGAATTTGTGTTCCAGGCAATTGGTCTGTTAGCTGATCAGTCTTATGAAGCAATGGATTCATAAACTAGTGGATGCATTCAACAACGCTATTTTTGAATATATAAAATACATCACATGCATTTAAATATTGGATGAAAAATCTCTCTCTCTTCCACTCATTTCCTGTCAAACTCTCACATTGTCCTGCCCTAAAGGAAATGCATAAAAGCCCAAGCACATATGCAAACTAATGTAACTACAATGATGTGTTTTCTCTCACCGTGCAGGACAAAGGCACATTCCTTCTGGCCCTGAATGCCAAGACATTTGAAGAGATCGGCAGGGCTGAGGTTCCCATCAACATCCCCTATGGCTTCCATGGAACCTTCAACTCGACCGCCTAAATATCTCTCAAAAAACGAAAGCCAAAAGACAATATGCCATATACTACACTACTGCAAGTGATCACATTGGCAGCAAGCTGAGACAAGCTTACAAGAGAGAACCACCGAGGATGGAGCAAGTCATTTTGAAGATGTAGGAAGCAAATTATGACTGGCTCATTGGTCCATTGCATCACTTGTGAGAGTTCTTTTCACTGCTTGTCTGTATGCTTTTCAGTGAATTTTATAGTATGACAGAATGGATGTGTGAATGTATGGTTGAATGAATGGGAGTTCTTTTAGTGAAGTTATTTTAGCAAAGTGCTGAAAGAAAACATGTTTCAAGAGTAGGATTAGATGTTTTTATTTGACAGCATAGGCCTGTATGATTCATTTCGTGAAATGAACACGGACCATTGTGACACAAAATCTGTGGCAGTTTCAAGGATTTGGCCAAAATTCTGTGATGGTTGTCACGGTAGTGCTTCCTCTATATTCCCACATATGTTCCCACAGTCGTATATGTTCCCACTTGTATTCTCTCAGGATTTTTTTTTTCTCAAAAAATATTTCTTACTGACGGGTTGTTTTGGTCTTGGCACAGCTTAAACTGCTAGATTTTTTTTTTGTTTAGCACAAGAAAGTAAGCACATTTCACATCAGTAAGCACATTTCTAAAAGACAAAGTTAGGGATTCTTTTGGTCTAGGCACAGTTTATACTAGCATTTTTTCTGTTAAACACAATAGTAGAAAAGGGAAAAAAACTTTACTGACAGGTTAAGATTAGGGATTGTTTTGGTGTGGGCACAGGTTAAGGTTAGGGGTTGTTTTGGTGTGGGCACAGCTTAAATCAGTCTTTTGTTTAATATTGTAAATTGGTCGATTGACTGGAAAAGGTGGACTATTTTACCACCGGTTGGTCAATGCTTTTAATGATGGACTTAACATAGTGCTGTGGGAACATATAGAAAACACTTCCGTGAGTCCATCATGGCACACCTCTGTGACACACCAACACGGAATTTTGGCATAAAACCGCCACAGAGTTCATGTCCCAAGGATCTAGATTCATTTCATGGAATTCTGTTAGATCAGGTTGGCCTGTTGCTTTAGAGTGTTAAGTGTTTTATTTCTTTTATAATAATATATATTTTAATTTAAATACTATGTATTTCTGTATCAGAAGCGTGTTCCTTCTATTTTTTACACAAAAAGAATAAAAAAGAGGTTCACTCATACAGATTGTTGTCTTTTTATTGATTTGTACAGTAGGTTATATTACAGTGAATTTTACTTTGTACGCGAGTACGCTAAAATTCAAGTTTTAAAAAAGTTCTATGAGCATGACAGACTATTTAACAATCACCAACCTCGTAGCTGGTCTGATTGCTGTATTGGGCCTTAAACACTAAGTCATAACCTTTATCTGGAAGCCAGTAGCTTTCCCTGCTATCGTTGCAGAATGAAAGGTGCACTTCAATCTTCAACTGACTGGAATGAATTAAATGGCCTGTTGGAAATACAGTCCTTGAGAAGAGTCGTTCACTTCATGCTTGTAATTTTTGCGAGATGGCAGCCAGCGAATGTCTCAGGTGCTCCTTTTTCTCTTGTAGGTGTGACTCAAACTCCCTGGCCTCTGTCAGAATGTCATCCAACTCTTTCATTTGCATGTAGTCTGCAGACGTTCTATCTCTATTTGGGGCACATGATTATAAAAGACATTACTACAAGGTCGAATAATGTGTTTAGCCTGTTTTAATTGCATTATTTTTACATTACATTACATTAATTGCATACCTTAGCACTTCTGTGAACTCGGAAAGCAACATGGTGAGGTTGGTGTGTGCATCTATAAAGTAAAGATGACGAGAGAGAGAGAGAGAGAGAGAGAGAGAGAGAAATTAACAACTACACTGACTGAAATTCAATGAACAATTTTAGGTTACTGTATAATCATCATTAATAGACTTAGGGCTGTGCAATATATCAAATTTATATCGTGATATCAATATTGCTGTCAAACAATATAAAATTTCATAATATCGAGTTGAAACAATATTTTCGTCATTTGTCTACACTGCCAAAAGGTCGGTTACTCTAATGCCTGGTTCAGTTCAAGACCGAACTACGCTGCCTGGTAGCGGAGGTAGCAGAAGAGTTTCACCTTGAATTCGCTGTATTTGCTCTGGACGGGCATTGACATGTTTGATCTAGCTAATCACATAACGGCTCTGGCTTGACAGCCTGGGACATTCGTTGATAGGAACATTCCAATTGTTTTTCGCCGAACCGTGTCATAGCTCATTACCATAAGATTAGCTTGACTTTAATCGTTAAAATTCGCTCAGTTCGCTTCGCCCCCTGACGAATTCGCTCTGGTAGCGCTGGTCGCGTGCCCTTCATAGAGAAATAATGACTTCCGTCACTCGTAGGTTGCTCTTGGTATTGCATTCCCCTCCACTTGAGCCATTGCAAGCACAGAGCAGACTTGCTACCCAACACTCATGCAGAACACCACTGTGTGTTCCTCTATGGCCCTCCACTCACACTGCTGAATTGAAGGAAGATTGTGAATTGTTTAGCACAAATATTTTCTCTTGAAAAGAAATATCGTCTAAAAAAATCGTGATATCGATATTGACTGAAATAATCGTGATATAGATTTTTCTCATAATCGAGCAGCCCTAAATATACTGTACATCAGCCTACAAATAAATGGACTCATTCATAATGAAATTGATAGAGAAACATGTTGCCACTTGAATTCAAGCTCTATTAGATTAGATTAGATTTGAACGTTATTTATCCCCAAGGGGTAATTTGTGTCCCATGTTGCTCTGTAGATAAAGCGATCTCTTTTCTTTCTACACTCAGCCACTTTATTAGGCATACCTTTTCAACTGTTCATTGATGCAAATTTCTAATCAGGCAATCACATGGCGGCAACTCTTAATGCATTTGAGCATGTAGAGGCATGTAGATGGTCAAGACGATCTGATACAGTTCGAACTGAGCATCAGAATGGGGAAGAAAGGTGATTTTTAAAGTGACTTTGAAAGTGGCATGGTTGTTGGTGCCAGATGGGCTTTGATTGAGTATTTCTGAAACTGCTGATCTACTGGGATATTCACGTACAACCATCTATAGGGTTTACAGAGAATGGTCCGAAAAAGAGAAAATATCCAATGAGCAGCAATTTTGTGGACGAAAAGGCCTTGTTGATAACCGAGGTCAGAGGAGAATGGCCAGACAAAGCCAATAGTAACTCAAATAACCACTCGTTACAACCGAGGTATGGACAAGAGCTGTGAATGTGTCACAGGAGTGACTACGATAAGTGGGGGAGGGAACGTTTAGATGGCGTGCTGGGAAGACTGTTCAATCAACAGCAAGTACTCGCAGGTGCAAGCCTGTGGAGGTGGCAAGGTGATTGGGCCACGAGAAGATGCCCACAGTTCTTAGAAGGAGCAGAGAACACACGCAACAGACCAGACACACGACAGAGACGACGAGAGGCGGTTGGTGAGAGAGCGACTCCGACTTTGAGGAGAGAGAGAGAGAGAGAGAGAGAGAGAGAGAGAGAGAGAGAGAGAGAGAGAGAGAGAGAGAGAGAGAGAGAGAGAGAGAGAGAGAGAGAGAGAGAGAGAGAGAGAGAGAGAGAGAGAGAGAGACTGACAATGCAAAACACACAGTTGGTGAGCCAGTTGGTCTGTAAACACATGGGAGCGGTCACAGAGATAGACTTCACATCATAAAGTAAATTGCCATTTCCTGTTTGTGATGCGGGCTGGAGGAAGTTGGCTTGTTGTGAGAGAGTGTGATGGCTCTGTCTTGACAGGTTACTAACATAGAGTTAGAGAGAGAGAGAGAGAGAGAGAGAGAGAGAGAGAGAGAGAGAGAGAGAGAGAGAGAGAGAGAGAGAGAGAGAGAGAGAGAGAGAGAGAGAGAGAGAGATGGCCCCAGGGAGGCGACCGTGACGGTGAGATACGCACCATAGCTTCACTCAGCATTTGTGTTACTCCTTGTTCACAGTGTGCTTCTCATTATGATCTGGTGTTTGCCGTGTAATGGTGTGAGTGTGTAGTGGTATTCACGATTAATATAAATTCTGAGTAGCCTTAAGCTGAGAGTGTGTGTGGTGATGACATTTTCAAACAATGGAACTTTGGTCAGTGACACCTGTCTATCTCCACTCCCATCAGAGCTGCATTCACAGAAGACCCAAGCCCCGACTGATGGAGGGTGGAGCGAAACGAACACTTTGTGCCGCGGCCGCCCCTTGGCTGGGGCAGATGGTATGGGGTGGGTTCAAGAGTCTTTTCAAAGACTAACAGCAGACAGAATTTATGAGGAAAAATAAACAAACTATTGATTGGAAACGTTTATCTCTGTGTCCTCTTGGTGTCTTGGTGTGTTTGGTGTACAATGCTCCTCGGGGTAGTTGAGTTGAGAGTAAGCTTGGCAACGCGCACCTCCCACCTGTGACAAATGCACAGCACGTCAAACCTTGAGGCAGATGGGCAACTGTCAGCCAAGAGCAGCAAGGTTGTGATTCACACAGGATCATAGAAATTGGACAATAGAAGACTGGAAAATGTTGCCTGATTTGATGAGTCTCGATTTCTGCTGCAACACTTGGGTGGTATGGTCAGAATTTGGTGTCAACAACACGAAAACATGGATCCACCCTGCCTTGTATCAATTGTTCAGGCTGGTGGTGTAATGCCATAAGGGTTTTTTCTTGGACCAATTTGGGCCCATTAGTACAAATTGAAATTTGTTGGAATGCCACAGCCTACCTCAGTATTGTTGCAGGCAGTTAAGGCAGTTCTGAAGGCAAATGTGGTGCAACCCAGCACTAGAAAGGTGTACCTAATAAACTGGCCGTTGAGGGTAGATGTTCTCACTTCTCATGTTAACCATCCATGAGACTGTATCTAAGCAACCAATGCTCTAGGACAGGGGAGTCAAACTCAGGCCCGGGAGCCAAATTTGGCCAGCAGAGTCATTTTATTTGGCCCGCGACTCCGGCGAGATCATTTCAAATGTGTTAACAGTTGGCCCACATACAAGATTGGGTTCGTTCGTGATGAGGCAGTGATGCTTTTGCTAAGCAGAGCACATGCACACTTTCCCAGTTTGATGTATTCTGGTTAGAAAATTCTAACTCTAATTCTAAATTCTAAAAGCAGTGATGCAAATTCTAAAATAAAGCAGTGATGCTTTTGCTAGGCAGCGCGCATGCGCAGATTCTGGTTAGAATGCACGCTGCCTAGCAAAAGCATCACTGCTTCATCATGAAAGAGGCCAATAATACGAGTGAGCCCAGACGAGTACAGAGTATGTGCAGGTAGGAGCATTTGATCTACCTTATACAGTGGGAATGAGAAGCTGTGAAATTTGCCTTCGACTATTAGGTTACGAATATTGAGTTTGGCCCACGACTTTGTCACAGATTTTGATTTTGGCCCCCTGTGACTTTCAGTATGACACCCCTGGTCTAGTAAGTAGCAAGTCAAGGTTTGCCTTCCAATATGCAGACTTCCATCCTCCCTTGCTCACTTGCCTGCTTGTGACATCCTGATGGCGTCACTGACGACAGAAAATCAATTCAATATCTTGCAAAAGCAGTGCACAACTCTAATGTCATTTCCTCGTTTGAAATAGTGATGGTGAATGAAGAACATTCACCCAAACATTTTTGTAGCTAGGCTGTCAGTGTTTTGTAACATTATTGCATACAAGATCTTTGACTGACTGACCCCCACCCGCTGTTCAAGAAGATAGCAATACCTGGGATTGACATGCTGGGTCCTGCTATTTGACTAAAGCACAACAACAATAACCACTCAGAAATTAAAAGATAGCCTCCTGCTACTTGGCATCCCTTTTAGATGTAGCAATCGTTATGATGTAGAACATATTGTATACACATACCACATCATGCAAAGCTCAACAATCCTCTGACTTAGTGATAAACCAGCCTAAATAAAATGTGAGACTGGATGGTGTAATGCACTGGTCTCCAAACAACGGCCCGCGGGCCAACTGCGGCCGGCGGGCAGCAAACTTTTGGCCCGCCATGAGGTCCTTAAAAATGAAACCATAAATGCGCCTATTTGTGGCCATGCGCAATTTGCGATCACAAAAACGTCAGTGATCTCTCCTAAGCATTCACAAACAGTTAAATCTTATACTAACAGTCTCATGACAGACATTGACAATGAGGGAAAATGGTGAAGTGCAATCTGTGGTCTGCTAGACATATAGACAAGCCGTTATTTATCATTGCGTTTACCTCAGACATCAGACCATTCGCAATTGTGCGGTATCGAAGCACTCTCCTCTCTTCTGGTTGAAAATGAGGACAATTCTCTCCTTCCCTAGTTTTATGTAGGCAAGATACATTTTGTCTTTTGTTTACTCACATCTATTTGAAGTTTTGATGACAATTATCCCGTATTTTGGAAGTATCATTTATGCAAGGTAGTAGCCTACATGTAGAGACATTAACGCAATTCAAGCTCCAGAGAATAGTCGTTACCAAAAGAAGGGAGGACAAAAACTAAACCAGTTCCTTAAAAATGTCTTGGAAATATAGAGCCAGGTAGAAGATTTGCTGAGTATTCCTGAAGGTCAACGTTACCTGAGTGCAGCCTGCGCGCCGCGGTGAGCCGCGCCCTTTCTATTAAACCTGGAGAGTCATGAGGTGCGAAGCGCACAGTTATTTAAGCCAAGTCGTCTGAGTTTTCTCAACTCTCTTCTGTTTGCAGATGTAAACGATTCTCCATTCCTTCTATTGTATTTTTTTGTTATATCAGCTATGCTTTGTCTTGCACTGGTAATATTCAAGGTCTGGCTGACGGCTTACCATATCTGTATTTCTGTATCGCACGTGTATCTGTATCGCATTCCTAATTTCGCCTATCTGAGAGCAAGGCGCCACGCGAGCATCTGAGAAAAAGTAGGCTACCTTGCTCCACCCTACCCCTAACCCGAATTTCAGAAATGTCCAGGAAACATACGTAGGCTAGTAGTTAGGCAGAATAGGGTTTAATATTCCTGATGGCCCACCTCATCTCCCCGACAGCCCCGACGGTGAGCTTGTTTCCCTCTGTTCAACCAGAAGAGTCTTGAGCGCTCAGTTATGCAGTTAGAGCACTCTGTCCTCTGTTAAATGTGGACCATTCCTCCCCTGCACTATTTTTGTGTATTTGTGATATCACCCTCTTTGCATTTTAGCTTGCTTACTGTAGTAGCCTATTCTAAATTTGGAGGATATTTTTCCCCCGTAGTTTGGTAGGGGCGCGTTATGCGAGATGAGTTGAGCAGAGAATGCATGATACATCGGGAATGCGTTGGAGGAAAACTAATATGATTTTCGAAAACGACCGCAATAAAGGAATATATAGACGAGCATTCCTGGAAACTAACTATTTCATCTGCCTGGGTGCCACCTGTGGCATGGGCTTGCGTCTTTTTTCGGTTCAGGCAGAGGTGAGATGCAGCGCATGAGTTCAATGAGATTTAATCGCTATGGAAATGGCTTTTGTTCCTCGACCGAATCGGGATTTTAGTGCACATATTGACCTATTTGTTTTAGGTCTTGTCATGAAGCCTAAATCTCTCTCTCTCCCTCCCTCCCTCCCTCCGTGACTGAAGTGGCTCTGCTGGAGAGCACGTTCAGCAGTTGAACATGCATTCAGCAGTTGAACGTGCTCTCTCTCTCTCTCTCTCTCTCTCTCTCTCTCTCTCTCTCTCTCTCTCTCGTCAACCTGTCCACAGTTGGTCTTTATTTACATTCCTCCCTGGCACTATATTGCAACAGCTAATACTAATATTTTAATATTTCAACAGTGTTTCTATTTTTTTTATTATTATTATTATTATTTTATTTTTATTTTTATTTATTGATTTATTTATTTATTTATTTTTGGGGGGGGGGGGTCTGGCCCGCTGCCTCGCTTGCTCTACACTATTTGGCCCTTGGGAAAAGTTAATTGGAGACCACTGGAATGTAAATGTCAATTTCGGCGTCCAGCGGGTGGCGCTGGTTTACTAGTCTACTGACTTACCCGACATCAAACTTTCCAGTCCATTGCTAATGCCCAGACTCTGTGTAGCGCCGTGCACCTTCTTCGCGGAAGAGTTGTCACCAAACGCAGGCTGATCAATCTGAAGAGTGCATTGAAGGCTTTATCAATGTAAGCAAACCAAGTATTGGAGATTATGACCCATAGACTGCTAGGCATCTTTCCCAGCTAGCACTTGGCTACTAAAAGCAGCTAAATATTTGGCAATGATGAGCAGCATAGGGAAACATAGACACATCAACAAATCCCCTTGTCATGTATCACAAGGGTGAAAACTATGACCAAGTGATAATCTGGAGTTTTAAAGAAGTCTTTCTGTTTCATTACATTACCGGTTTGGATACTTTGGCGTCAACGGTGCCTCTGTTTGGTAATGATGCCTGCATTCTTTTGGCTGCCATTTTCCTGTTGATTAGCACAGCTTACGTTAGCCATTTCTGGTAGCCAGTAGCCACAATACTATAGGCCTACTGTTACAATATGTTTGTTAACATCTACAACCGGTGTTAAATAACTTGACAACTGAAATATTTACTGTTCCGATTCCTGGTGTACTGACGTAGAGATTCAACCACTTTTTCCTGCCTGCTTATGGTCCTAAGGTCTTTACCCTTCTTCGCCAACAAACTTCAGTAGATCGGTTTAGCTATGAGCTCGTGAGAGAGTGACTCACTGCAGCAGGTCGCGTGCATCGGATGGTTCTGGACTAGTCTCTCGCGGCGTTGGCTTCTAGTTCTAGCTAGCTTCTACACTGGTTGAGTGAGGATGTGTGATGTGATGTGTGGTCTCTTCCGTCTCTCTGGTTTTAACTTGGGAGGAAAGCACCAGGGAGGTCCTATGGATATGATTTCTATACCGGCTGCGAAAGTACTGTCATTTATAATAATAATGTCTCATTATTTCCAGATAAAAATAGGTCACGCGCGCATACACGGTCTAAAAGTCATCCCTTCCTGTACTGTACTTTCAACGATATTGATGAAAGATTATGGTGGTGTGGTGTCTAAATGATGATAGGCCATGGTGTCTGTCTGTCTGCCTTTCTGTCTGTCTATGTCTGAAATCAAACTAAGCTATCCTGTCTTTGTCCCTGTTTTATCAAATTGAAATCCACAAGTGCTTTATTGACATGACAAATATTTAGATATTTGTATTGCCAAATCAGATAGGCAGAACATTGGGGGAATAGTGAGCTCTCTCCACACCCCCACGTTATAAACGGGGGAGAACAATTTCTCAATTTTATGTAGGCCTAACGTTTATATTGTAATCACTTTGCATTACGTCACTTAAAGTAATTTCGCAATCCCTACCACCATCTATTTTAATAGGCCGAGACACCACTTCACCTGGATGACTGCATTCCACCGTCAAAGGCTGGTGAGCTCATCATCAACCACGTGAGGCGCTCTTCCTCACGGAGGGAGTAATATACACAAACATGGCGACAAAGCGAACGCTTAGGATGCTGTCCCCTGTTCGAATTGCGTTGCAGCTTTTATTATTTTATCTCACAGGCTTGTTTTCTTCCACGCTCCATCTCCCTCGAAGTCAGAGGTTTATGCTACCGCAGGATCGCGGTTTTTCCTTGGTAACTGCGGGCGAAGACCACATTCAAGCAGCCAGCGCCGAGGGTCAAACGCAAGACGTGCGTCTCGAGAGGGAAGCCAGAGAAGCTTCACCACCAGTGCAAAGGCATCGATATCGCCGTGCTGCTGAATCACCCGTGCCGAAGGTGTACGGAAGGGTAAAGCATTTTCTCTGCGTTGTTTTCAAGAACCCAGAAGGGCCATCTGTAAATGGGAAGGGGTTATATTTCGCCCGTGAATGCATTCCCATGCATATTCTACATCACCTGAATTTTACATGACTAAATTTGCAGGCTGTCTTTATAGAGCTACATGAAAGTTACCTTAACCTTCATTGCCTTATTTTTCTCTCACGCCCCTCCGATCAGTTAGGTGACGGTAGGCTACTGCTTGAGCTATCCCTCTCGGATCTGGTTAGAAAGGTATTGTTGAAATCCATGGCTAGGTAAATGGTGTGTGTGAATAGGCGCGCGGTTGATCACCGTCTAGTCATTTACCCTGCAGGGCTTGCCAACAAGAAGTTTGACATTGTTTCTTTCAGACTGCGTGATGGGATGCCATATCGATTTTGTAAGTGATAGTCTGTAGCCAGCAGCTGTGTTTATGTCAGACCTGTGGGTGTGTTTACCCTTTTACTGATCTGGTGTTTTGTCGCGATGTGAGCGGAGCACACTGGAGTTAGAAGCAGCCACTGACTTTATTGACGAATTATTTAACCAATGCTGAAAAGGCAATGATATCGCCTCATCAAACCAGCAAAAAATCCACTGGTTGCGTAGCGATGTTTATGCAAGACAGTAACGAGCTGGCAGCCCGTCATTTATGTAACCGGTGTGGTCTGAGCTCTTCCAAAAAGCCTCATCGGATCTTATCGGGAGTGGGGCCCACACTTTGGGCTACTGTCACTAATACAGCCCGCAATCGTGGCATGACATCAACACCACACGCGGACTGCTCCTGGGTGGACAACGTCAAGAAATTGCCCAACGAACAAAAGCGCGTCTTTGTTCTTGCGATGTGTTTCTCACATCAAAAACACGATGATGCCACACGCAGCACATTGATGGCAACAAAAAGCACCAATTCCTTTTGTTGTCTTGCTTGCCTCCTCAAAACACCCCCTTGTTGTTGGCAGTTGCTGTGCTTTGAGTATGGTCTGGGGTTGATGCTTTTTCGTACCACCTCTGTATTTAGTGTTTGACCATGGCAATCCCACAGAAGCGCGTTTTGTTGTTGTTGTGGTTGTGCCATAATGAATGACAGCCAACAGGGGAAACATGGCATGGCGATGCACTGAGGCACCTTGCAGACTAGACTATATCTGAACAAAGAGCAAAACACTTGGTAGGCTATAACACCCACATCACAAATCCACCCACCACTCCACTCCACCCTTTGTGTGTTCATTGTCAGATAAAGGCCAGCTTGGCCATCAGGTGTAAATGCCAGCTGTCTGTGTAGGCTACTGTATAGCTGCAGCATAGGTAATGAGTGCTGTAGAAATCTGACTTCAGGTTTTGTCCTAGAAAAGAGGTCACCAAGAGGAAGTGCAAGGCCCATTTTCTCTTTTTTTAACCTGCATGATTTCCCCTTGACATGGACCATGTGCAACCAAACTGGTTTTCTGCTTCAGTTTACTTTCTGCTGTTGTCTTTAGACACTATTACCACCAATAGTAGACCTACATCACTGTTGTCCTTCCCTGGTGTGTAACCAGGAGTTCAAATATTTTATGGTGGCAGTGCTCTTTTAATCAGGCTTAACTCTAAACTCAAGTCTTGCTACTCTCTGTGAGTGAACTTTGTAATTGTGCAAAATCCTATTGAGGATATCAAAGGTGCAGAGAGGGAAAAGACCGGCAAAAATGTGTAAATTAGAGCTGGTTATTGGGTAGGACTAGTGAAATCCTTGTGGCATTTAGACAGAATTAGCGTGGTTACGAATACGGACTGAAATGAGGATAACCTAATTTGAACCCTCCAGTACAGTAATTAGCTGCCTTCAGCAGTTGTGCATAGAAAAAAAAACAAGCGCAAAGATGTGATGAACGGAAACTGAAAGTGATTCTGAGGTACCACATAGCCAGAGACAAGCGCGGGCCTACCGGGCCCAGCCCCAGGGTCCCAAGAGTCAAGGGGGCACTGAAGCTCAAGTCCACGCCATTCTCATATTGCTTTAAAATAGCACTTTTAACAACTGATTTTTCACGTTTTCTTCGGGTACATTCCCCCAAACCTCCAACAACATAGACTCTCACATCTGGCCTTGAATCATTTTGTAAACTAGCAACACCCATGGAGGGGGGCCTTCCTTCTTGTCTAGCCCAGGGGCCCATGGAATAATAATCCATCCCTTCCCACAGTCTACTATATGTCATGTGGTTAATAGTCAGTACCAGGGCTTTAAATTAACACCAACCAACCGGCCAAATGCTGGTCAAATTTGAGTATGGCTGGTAGAAAAGACCACTCTACTAGCCACTTGACCCATTGTGTGTGTTTGGCAAGTAAGATCTATTAGCCATTTTGACTGGTGATGAAAAAAGTTAATTTAGAGCTCTCTGGTCACTGCATGTTGAAATGCGAATGTACCTAAAGCGATTGGAGCTTTATTGAGAGATCTACAAGCCCCAATTCCAATGAAGTTATACTAGGTAAATTATGAATACAAAACAAACACTTCTCATTAGTTGTTGACGTTTTACTTTTCTCCATCTAATGTATGGATGCAATATTTTTGTATTCATCATTCACAGTACCAAGTGTCCCAACTCCAATGCAAGTGGGGTTTGTAAATCACTTTTAAGTTGAACATTTCAAAAACTATATATATATAGAGTATGTACAAACCCCAACTCCGGTGAAGTTGGGACGTTTGGTAAACTGAGAATAAAATCAAAATGCTATCATTTTCAAAACATTCAATACGGAGAATAGTGAAAAGACAACATATCAAGTGTTAAAACCAAGACAAAATATTGTTTTAGGGGACATATGTACTCATTTCTAATTTGATAACTGCAACACGTCTCAAATAAGTTGGGACGGGGATCAGTGAAATGTTATAAACATCCAAATAAGATAAAACAAAAAGGAAGAACATTTCAAAATGAATTGTACTGATGTACAATTTGAGTGTCCAGGTATAAGACTATCACAGAGAGGCTGAGTCACTCAGAATTAAAGATGCAGAGGGAACAATTACCATAGTTATTACATAAAGTTGTGAATTTCCTTGATTTACCGTGATTGAGTGTATATAATACATATTTTTGTCATTCAAATCATTGTATATGTTCATAACATCATGAAATATATATTGGCTGCAGTCTCACTCTAGCACTCCGAGAATTGCAGCTAGTGAAAACTTGACCATTAAGGACGCTTCATGTGTGCAAATGATAGAGGGGTTTAACATTCCCCTATTCACCCGAGCACACTTGAAATAGACCAAGAAGACATGGGAAACTGTCCTTTGCTTACAGAAGTCAGCAGCAGTTGCAGAAGTCAATTCTTTTTGAAAATAATAGTCTTGCTTTATATTTTGAAGGGAGATCTTCGATTACTGCCACATAGTAAGGACAAATTGCATTCTCTACTATGCTTAAACAGTTTAACTCCAACATAAGGACCAGCAGGACATAAAATGGCTGGTTTTGGTCAAGACCTGCCACACTGTAAGCACTACGGAAAGGAAAACATTGCAAAACATGACTAGGAATACACCTACCATTTAAGCTGTTGAAATCATGTCCAAGATAGGAATCAACACTGTTTTTTATATAAAATCATCTCATCGGTTAATGCTATTAACTGTGAAGTGTTATCCTTTGTTTTGTTTTTAGTCTTCCTCGACATTTGCTGCCTTTATTTGGCCCTGTCCCAACTCTTTTGAGACGCGTTGGATTTATATATACATACACTGTATATGACAAGTTATTGATGATTCCTCTGGGGCATTTTTTAGTCAGAAGAGGAGAAGAAGCAACAGCGTTTTACTCCCTAACCCCGACACAGTGTATTTTTTACATTGTAGTAAACAACAGACAATTTTGAGATTCAGCCTTGATGATTAAACATTCACTGTGCAATGTCCTCGTCTGAAGTGTTGGCTGAATGGACCATATGCACTTTTTGGCAGGGCTTTCTGACTCTTCGCAGTCAACCAGGGCCGGATTAAGATGCCATGGGACCCTATAGGCAATAGGTTGCTGTAGGCCCCCGCAGAAGACAAATTCCGCAATAAAATCAGGTAGACGGCATCATAATTCCGCGCCAGGATTGAGTATTAACAAGATTGAAAACTCTAACGCAACACAGCAAGCTAATTTTTCAATTCTGCATCTTGTCACAATTCTACAATTTTTGATCTACCCCCTCCCCACTTTGTTCAGTCGGGAGCCCCTAGCAGGTGGGGGCCCCTAGGCTGCAGCCATATCTAGCCAGTGCATTAATCTGGCCCTGCAGCCAGCGCCGACCGGTGCTTAGCACCACCTGCCCCACTGCCTGGGGAGGGAGGAGGGGAGGTAATGGGCCAAGACTGAGGGCGAAGGGAAAGTAGGCAGGCGGGCAGGCAGACCAGGCTGAGGTGAGTCATGCTAGGAGCCCTTGTCTTTAGTATGCTGCTAGAATAGAGAGAGAGAGAGAGAGAGAGAGAGAGAGAGAGAGAGAGAGAGAGAGAGAGAGAGTCAAGTCAATGGGCCTGCTTGCGTCACTGAAATGGTGTTGTTTTTCCTTTGGCACAATGATGAACTCAAATGGGAGGGGGGGGGGGTTGACTGAAAGTGAAAATGAGAAGAATAGAGAAGTGTGTGTGTGTGAGACAGAAAGCGGGATAGGGACAAAGGCAAAAATGGGGGGGGTTGAGGTAAAATAAAAATGAAAGGGATGGAGAGTGTGTTTGTGTGAGCGGGATAGAGAGAGTGAGAGCAGGAGTGTGTGTGAGGGAGGAAAGGAAAGCGTGAGTGAAAGACAGAGAGGGGTTAGAAGAGAGAGAGCGAACGAGACAGAGAGAGAGGAGCTGAGTTTGTGGCAGTCGGTCAGACACATGTCTGAAGGGCTGGCAGTGTGCGTTGAGAGCTGCTTAGCTACTCGCTCGGACTTCCTGTGGCCATAATGTGGCCTTGCGGGCCAAAGCAGATCAAACAACGGCCGTGTTGTAGTGGCTGGAGTGGGCAGGACGGCCCTCCAAGTTGCGTGTCAGTCAAGTAATGTTCGGGGGGGATATGGAGGTTGGCTAAGTAAGGCTAGACACAAAGTTGCGTGTGACAGCTTATTAGCCGTGGCCTAGTGGTTAAAGGACCAGTTTGGTCAATTTCAATATGCTGTTGTATTGCTTACGCTACCCTTGACTAGTCAGTACCCGGTGATGCCACATTTTTCGGCTAAGCCCTTTCCGATATATGAGCTGTTCTTATGGGGGCAGCGTTTGTTTACATTTTTAAAAAATTTAACATAGGCCTACTCCAAATATTTTCCCACAAGGTAACGCTGTTTGCCAGTTGTCTGCTGATGTTGTATAATCTTTCGGATATTTTTGGAAATAAATAAAAATGTTTTTTTGAAACGTAAACAAAGCGCTGCCCCCATTTCTGCCCCCATTACAATGACCAAGATCTCGGAAAAGGCTGAAGAAGAAAAAAACAAACCTCAGGTACTGACAAGTCCAGGGTAGTGTAAGCATTACAACTGCATGTTGAAACTGCATGCTGAACTGGTCCTTTAAGGAGCTAGTCTTTAGATCAGAATGTTGCCGGTTCGTATCCTTCCCTTCCACTGCCTACCACAATCCATGGCTGAGGTGCCCTTGAGCAAGGCACCTAACCCCATACTACTCCAGGGACAGTAACCAATACTCTGTAAATAACTAAGTCGCTTTGGATAAAAGCGCCAGCTAAGTGTAATGTAATGTAATGTCTTGACTATGGCTGAGTCAGAGTTGTGTGTCAGTCAAGTAATGCTGGCATAGGGCTGGTGAACTGGAGTCTAACCGTGGCTTATTAGACCCAGAATGCACCACTCAACCGGTCCAGTACTCAGCAAAACAGACTGTTGACTGTCGGCTCTCTGTCTCTCTATCACTCTGTCTCCCTTGCTCTCTCTCTTTCAGTCTCTCTCTTTCTCTCGCACAAATAAACACACACCCGCAAACAGAGTAGTCACACACTTGGAGAACGAACACACACACACACACACACACACACACACACAGAGCACATTCAGTGTGGTGCGTCTGGGATGCCCAGCTGGCCAAGGCTATAAATTACTGTCGTGCATACTGGACATATTTCGGCACCGTTCACACATACAGCACACAGTAAATTCTGTGTTATTAATTCAACACTTAGGAGACAGTTTAGCACTCTTCTGGTTGGTGCCAGTCTCCCAGTGTTGAATTAACACTGAGAAAATGTTGTGTGTAGACCAGTGCTGGTTGGTTGGTGATGAGGGGAGCAGAAAGCGTGACCATAAACACGTGAAAACAAGCCAGGCATATATTCACTCGTCATTGTGTGTCAGACCTGCATTCAAAAGCCTTACAGTAATGGCCCAATTCAATTAGTTTACAAAACAGTGGCTCACAGGTCTTAGTCTAAACATGTTCTTTTTGTTTGTTTTTTGAAAGTGTGCTTTATCGCGGTCGTTTGAGTTTTATCGTCTCCTGGCGTGATGGTGGTGATGGTGGTGGTGGTGTGGCAAGCCTGCAGGCAAATTAAGAAGAGCAGGGCGATATCTATGTGCTCTCACCAACTGTCTTTATATCATGTTTCAGCACTATGCATATTACATTGAATTTGTTGGACCTACAAAAACGACAGGAAATATAGTGCTGAAGACATTTGTGATTGGATCAAGCTTTGCTTGCTTTCTTGCTTCCTTTGCCAAGTAACATTTAGTCAGAAAACACACAAAAAATGTGTCTCAATAAATTCCTACATAATTCCATATTATTTTTTTAAAAGAAATTAAGAAATGGAGCATTCAATAAAGATACAATAATATAAACGGCATAATGTTTTCATGTGACAAATGTAATGAACTGTGATGGTGGCCTATTAAATGCGCTGCCCTAAACAGGTCACAGGGAAGAGCAGTTTAAAAAAAACTTGGCAGGAAGCATGCTGCAGCATTTCCAATGATCAGAGCATTGCGGTCTTTAGAGAGCATGTACACGTACAAGTTAGGACAGGCAGACAAAGGCTGCATCAACTGCAGACGAGTTTGGCCTTCGCACATGAAACAGATGGACAGGAAAAACAGAGAGAGAGAGAGAGAGAGAGAGAGAGAGAGAGAGAGAGAGAGAGAGAGAGAAGAGAGAGAGAGAGAGAGAGAGAGAGAGAGAGAGAGAGAGAGAGAGAGAGAGAGAGAGAGAGAGAGAAAACAAGCACATGCCTAGATGTGTTAACTAGGGCAGAGCAGTTATTATAACCTTGTAATAAGGACATAACGCTGCATGTTCCTTTGGTGTGACTAGTGTGCAATCTATTGTTTTTTTATTTAATGGTGGGTTTCTGTGTTGGCTATATACTAGGGCTGGGTTCAAAAGATCGAATCGCAATCCAATATCGATTCACGTTCGAAAAGGGCAATATCGATTCACAACTTTGTGGATCGATCTTTTGCAGATCATTATAGGCGCTATTTTCTCAACCACATCCTGTAGCTCTCTTCCACACATTCCCACTTATTTCTCACATACCAAGGTATTTAATGTTTGTGTGGGCATCAAAGGCTGAGATAGTTAGGTTTTTATAACCGGTCTTAGAATTCTAGGCATAAATGGGTTAAAGTGACAGCCCAGCAATACAAAATATATCAATCGAATATCAAATCGAATCGAATCGGATCGTGGATCGAATCGTATTGTAGCCTTCTGGATCGGAATCGAAATGATCCAGGAAATTTGGATCGATTCCCAGCCCTACTATATACGTATGTGTAAAACTGGTGCATATACTTGAGTATGTATTTATGTATGTATTATTGTGTGTGTGTCTAAACTCTCTCTCACACACACACACACACACACACACACACACACACACACACACACACACACACACACGTATAGTTTTTTGTTTCGATATTGCTTAGAGGTTGCTAACTCTATGTTAGTAACCTGTCAAGACAGAGCCATCACACTCTCTCACAACAAGCCAACTTCCTCCAGCCCGCATCACAAACAGGAAATGGCAATTTACTTTATGATGTGAAGTCTATCTCTGTGACCGCTCCCATGTGTTTACAGACCAACTGGCTCACCAACTGTGTGTTTTGCATTGTCAGTCTCTCTCTCTCTCTCTCTCTCTCTCTCTCTCTCTCTCTCTCTCTCTCTCTCTCTCTCTCTCTCTCTCTCTCTCTCTCTCTCTCTCATCTCTCTCTCTCTCTCTCTCTCTCTCTCTCTCTCTCGTACTTCTCTCTCTTAACCACACACAAACTGTCTCTCTGTCTGTCCCTCTCTCTCCACAGGCCAACCTCAATGACTCGCATAACCAGATGGTGGTGCACTGGGCCGGGGAGAAGAGCAACGTCATCGTGGCACTGGCGAGGGACAGTGTGGGGGCCATTGACCCCAAGCCAAGCTCGGTGAGGCCACTGGACTGAACAGTGTGATGAGCAACCGGGATTCAGATAAAAGATGAAAAAAAGTCTGCTTCAGTCAGGATTTTTCTGCTCCCACTTTTCTACCCCCATCTTTTCACTAGTTATTTGGTTGTGCTGCTCCCAGGTCAGACGTTATGAATGTGCTTTAACCTTCTCATTCAACCTCGCTTCAGAAACTACAATCTAATGCTGAATTTTTCAAAATGACCTGTTCATTTGCTCCAGGTAGACAAATGCTGAGGCACTCAAGTTTGCGATTTTTTAAACTTTTTTTATGTGGCTACAATGCCTACGCGTTTCGGCCCTTATGGCCTTCTTCAGGGCGTATCATTGTTCATTTGCTCTGTTTGGACAGGTGAAACGAGGTTATTTGGAATATGTGGCACTGGATTTTAAGCTTCTGAATCCTGGTTGTCCATCACTGGAATTATGCACTCGTGACATGGACTAGGAACTTGTGAAGTAGAATAGGTCCTGCTCTGTTTCTGTTCTTAATATAAGAGTATACCGGTAATATAAAGATTGCAAAAAAAATCTACTGTATTTGATAGCCTGTTTGACTGACCCAAAAGAGAACTACAAAACTTTTTAGAGCCAAGTGTGTCTACTCTATGAACAGACTAGAAACTGGCATGACTGTCCCACTGACGCAGCAAGTTCCCTCTGGCCAATTGAGAATCAGGAAGTCTACCACCACCTCAAAAGTTGTTTCATGTCAACAAAACTGAGAACAACAAAATGCAGTCACAACAAAAATAAACACGACGAGTCACAGCTGTTTGCCCGCCTGCTGGCATGTTGGTGTTTTGATCTGTGTTGCCAGGATTTTTACAGTGTCATTTTCGCTTTCACATATGTAAATATGAAGATATGTGCCAAGTATATTACTGTTGATACAGTATCAAGTAGTAGTGACATTTAATTGATTTGAAATGACACCGTAGTACAACTTTTTAAGTTTTACAAGGCTAAATTTACCTTGTATCTATGCGTTATTTAAGTAATTCATTCATGGATGGATGAATATGTCAGTCAACACACTAAATGATGATTTATGTTCAGTCTTTCTGTGTTGAGTGTCTGGCTTCTGGTGTGATGGAATTGTGAGCTAATAACTTGGTGATATTCCAAACACTTGTTGAAAACTACAGTGGCATCAACAAAATAAGTGTTCTTCTTAGGTGAAGTTTCAGACTGTTGTTTTCCCCTTTTACTGCCAGGTGTACGTGTCGTATGACTACGGGACGACTTTTGTAGCTATTTCGGAGCAATTCCAGCTGACTGCCAAGGAGGGCAAGGAACCGAGCAAGCAGGTCATCTCCCAATTCTATCACAGCCCAGCGGACAACAAAAGGGTATGTGTTTCTCTTCCTCTGTGGAAACTGCCCAAAATCCTAAGGCAACACTGTGCAGTTCTATTTCATTTCTCCTGACTGACTAGAACTGCCACCTTTAATCTGTACACGAGATGCAACCGCAGTTCTAGTGTGAAGAGGTCAAGGGGGCGTTTGGCCAAAAAAGGTTTAGAACCACTGCACTAGTGTGTTCTTCTTTTGAATTCAGATGTAGACTCTAGAGTGCCTTCTATGACACTGAGAAGTGATGTTTTGTTGAAACTTGTTTCTCTCTCTCATCTCCTCCACAGTACCTCTTTGCTGACACCACCAACAGCTACGTGTGGAGCACGCTCGACTTCTGCAAGTCCATCCAAGGCTTCTCCATCCCCTTCAAACCCACAGACCTCCTGCTGCACAGCACACGGCCCAGTCTGGTACTCGGCTACGACAGCTCCCATCCAAACAAACAGGTATACCCGCTCAGCGAAGGTGTAGTGTGATTGTTAGGGAGTTGGACTGTAGATCACAGGGTTGCAGGTTCGAATCCCACCCTTACCAATCCCTTCCTCCTTCCATGGCTGAAGTGCCATTGAGCAAGGCACCTACGTATCCCCACGCTGCTCCAAGGACTGTAAATAATACCCTGTAATATCTGCATGTCATTTTGGATAACAAAAGCGTCAGCTAAATGTAATGTAATGTAAATACCCACTCAGGCCTGATGTTGGTCAGGTATTGGTGCCTACAAGCAGACATGGGACAGAAGACAACAGTGCATTTGACATTTGGGAGTAGACAGGACTGTAACATCTCAAGCACGGTGCCTAATATTAGTAGACTACATTTAGTGGACAGCAGAAAGATTGCATGTTTTTTCCATCATCTCCTTCAGGATGAATGAAGTACCCATATCTCTACTCTTCTATAACTAACACTAACACTATGGATACACTTGAATACACTTGAATGAGGTGGAGGGGACGGTATAGTAGACGATGTTTAACCTTTGAGAGTCAGACAGCCAAAATAGCTTTGAAATAACTGGTAGTTTCTGACGTTGTGTAGAATTACTGCACACAGGAAACTCTACGCATACAGCCAGTAGATAGAATAGATTAGACATCAAGGCAACATGGCTGTGGTTTGAACACATCATCCCTTGTTGGCGTAGATTGAGAACATCCCTTATCTACTGGGTCTTTTTCGTGAAAGTGGCTTTGGGGGTTTTGCAGCCTGTTTGCAAAGTTTAGTTGTGCTTCCTGCCGGAAGGCCTTGCTTGAAAAACAACATAATCTCTCTCTCTCTCTCTCTCTCTCTCTCTCTCTCTCTCTCTCTCTCTCTCTCTCTCTCTCTCTCCAGTTGTGGAAGTCAGATGATTTTGGTGAAACATGGCTGTTAATTCAGGAGCATGTGAAGGCCTATTTCTGGTAAGTGTGTGTGTGTGAGCATGAGCATGAGAACCGGCCTGTTTATAATGAACAAGTGAGCAGAAGCAAATGTGAGAAAGTGTTTGTATGGTCTCTGTTACTGGGCTTAAAGTTGTTTACTGGTCTGTGGCATTACCCATGGCAATTAGTTAGAATTGCATCTGTGACCCTACAGAGCCTTGCTATATGGCCCTGTGGTGCGTTCAGGGCGTTAAGTGTGTGTATTAAGTGCGTTAAGTGTGTGCGTGCGTGTATGTGTGTGTGGATTTGCCTGTGTGTATGTGTGTGGTTTCCTGTGTGTGTATGTGGGCGTCCACTCTTGTTTTTATGGTGCTTCCGGTGTTAAAGGTACAGAGCGCTGAGGTTATTTTGGCTGCAAGCTGCTACAACTCAACGTTATTGTAGAACTCAACAGTAGCAAACCAGTAGCAGTGTCCTGACCTTATAGCCCCCATACTCAAATAGCGGCCCGCGGGGCATCTATTTGTGGCCCTCGAATAATTTTGAAAAATTTAAAAAAAAAAAAAAAAAATTTTTTTTTTTTTTTTTTGGTCCGATCGCGCTGCCGGCTCTTATTTTGAAATCGCGCCACAGACGCTAGGAAGATGCGTGCCGTGTCTCCGCCCCCTCAATCAGTTTCTCCCTGCAGGCTCCAAACAGAAGTGACTATGAGGGTGGCAGAGGCTGTTGTAAGGTAGACTACAGAAGGGAAGGACGGTAGAACTTGTAAATAAATTATTTACAAAGTTCTCTTTGCCTCGTTTTTGAAAGTAATGGTCCACATTTCATTGCATACAGTGTGTTAGGACTTCGAATTGGTTTAGCACTAGCTGTAGCTAGTTGCTAACACAAATTAAGGCAAATTGTGTTTGAGCTCTGCTGGCAGCTAACTAGGGGTAGCCTACTTAAAAACGAATTGCTTGATAAACTTTTCACACTTTTAAACAGTCCCCAAATAGTTCGTTTGGAAAGCTAAGCCCCTCATAAGATTTCAAACAAAGTTATGAGCAACTTGATTATTTATTATTGGCTGTTGCATTTAATCAACATTGCATCAATTTGCCATTTTCTTGTTGGCAAAACCTGGTGTCCTCCTATCTATGTGTCCTCTTTGTTGGGTCCATTATTGCATCTGATTCTCATTATGCATGTGAGAGCTGCATAAACAAAGTCATAATAAGCAACATTTGTTTGAAAAGTGTTATCTTCAGGCTTATTGGTTTTCTCACTAAGAAATAAATGTTTATGAATGTAGTCTGCAAATATAGGCTAATCTTATGTCATTTAAAAAAAATACTGAAGGGTGGGTGGCAATGACAGCAAGGCAGGCACCTCACCCCACAGTGCTCCAGAAAAATGCAGGCCCTTTATGAGAGAAATGTTCTCCCATCCTGTCACTGGAAACTAAATATCTGCTGTGGGTGTGAGTGCGTGTGTTTTGTGATTACAAAGGCCTTATCATTTTTTTATTTTTTTTTTATAATTTTTTTGGTGGGGGTCGTGTCGTGTCAGCCCGGCCCGGCCCTTTATAGGGAGGAATTTTGAAAAACTGGCCCTCTGGGACTTTTAATTGAGTACCCCTGACCTTATAGAAACGAGTTGCATTACCTACTAGTTCACACAGTCAAAGTTTGCCTAAAGCACTGATTTTACGGCCTTGAGTAACTTGAAGAAAACGAAAGAAGATTTGCATTAGCAGCTTCTCTCTTCAGTCGTGCTAGCGGTTGGAAACAACATTCATTAGAACTACAGAGATGCTAGCCTATCTATCAGAACTCCAATGCTCTGCAAGCATTTGTTCAGATTTATCAGACCATTTCTTCAAGGGGGATGCATGTGGTGTGTCTAACTCGTGTCCATGAAACGCCTCTGTATGCTATTGGTGGAATCTACAGTCAATAAGACCACCGCCCATTCATTTACTCACCTGCTAACAACTGGTGTGTTATTGCCTTAAACGCACCCCATCGCACCGTTAGAGATGCTAAGAAATGAGTGGTCCCCTATTTCATCAGGATTACTTGAAATGTTCCAGTAAGGGTGCCTGGCCAGACCAAATGAGAAGCGAAACTTTGTGGAGCATCAGCGTTATTGGGGGCAGGCCCAGGATATAGACCTGGTCCACCCCCACAGCTGTGTGGTCTTAGGTGAGTGATTCTCAAACTGTGGGTCCTGAAGGTATTCCAAGCGGCCCTTGAAATTATTTTCTAAAAATCAAAATAATATTTGAGATTTATTGTTGGTTGGGCCAGAGGTGGAACCTTAACATTTCAGGTGGGCCCCAAGTTGGAGAGGGTTGGGAACCCCTGCAATACAGTGCTGCTTGGCCTGCTATGCAGTTACTCCCCTGGTATGCCGGAGTGGAATTTGACACATTCGTCTCCACTCGGTCGGTTTGGAAGATCTCCCCTCAGACCAGCTTGTAAATCGCCGTCGCCTGGGTGGGTGTTCACTGCAGCAGACAGAAGCAGAGAGACAGAGTCTCGAGCTTGAAAGGAATCGAGTAAAGCTTAGCTGCGTGGAGTGGAAAATAAATCCAAGTGGAAAGTGTGTCTCCGCAGCGCGGAGCAGGCGTATGGTACATACTGCATATCCCAGAGGCTTGGACTACTGTAGGGCCTTTAGAAGTGAACTATGCGGGTGTTAACAGCGAAACAGTGGCCGATGAATAAATAATTGTCCCTGGCCCACTTCCTCCCCCATCTCTCTCTCTCTCTCTCTCTCTCTCTCTCTCTCTCTCTCTCTCTCTCTCTCTCTCTCTCTCTCTCTCTCTCCCCCTCTCTCTCCTTGGCGTTTAAGTTTGGTGGGGTAATGGTTAGGTGGTTGTCGTGGACACCAGCAGCCCCCTGTTAACAGCCTGCTTAGACCAAATGAGCCAGTTTAAGCACTCCTGGCATCTTTCTTCGCTCTCTCTCTCTCCCTCTTTCTCTGACTCTTCAATCGATGTCTGTCTCTGTTTCTGTTTCTGTCTCTCTCTCTGGCTTCCTCCTTCCCGCTATCTTTCTCCACCACCTCCTCTTCACCCCCCTCCTGTAACCGTACAGTGGTGAGTTACAAAAGTCAGTAGTCTCTCTCTCTCTCTCTCTCTCTCTGCCTGTCTCTCTCTCTCTCTCTGCCTGTCTCTCTCTCTCTCTCTCTCTCTCTCTCTCTCTCTCTCTCTCTGCCTGTCTCTCTCTCTCTCTCTCTGCCTGTCTCTCTCTCTCTCTCTGCCTGTCTGTCTCTCTCTCTCTCTCTCTCTCTCTCTCTCTCTCTCTCTCTCTCTCTCTCTCTCTCTCTCCTCCATCTCTGCCCCCCTCTCTCCTGTAAGCGTCCAGTGGTGAGTTACAGTAGCCGGGCTGCTGTGTAGTTTCCCCTGTCATCACAGGCCCAGATAAATCAGTGGCGGCGGGCGGCAGCGCTGCAGCATTCCTCAAGGCCCCAGTGGCGACTGGGAATGGGGAGCATTTCTGTGGCTTTTGGCGCGTAAATATTTGACACACGAGATGCACTGATAAGCGGGCCAAGCAGGCGGTTTAGGTTTGTTTTGCCTGTTTGTGATGGGGTGGGGGCTGGGGAGAGGGGTGTTTTGTTTGTGACGTTATGATGTTGGTGGGTGGGAGTTTGTGGCCGCAGTGACCATTTGCTCACCCGTGAAATCTACCCTCCACTCCTCCCCTCCTTACTAATGCGCTGCTTAGATTAATTCCCATAACCGGATCATCGTATCAATGTCTTGAAAACGATTTGCTTGCAAAGACAACCTCAACACAATGTCTTGAGCATGCCTGAAATGAAAACGCTCATTCATCAGGGCATCCGCAATGACACCACAACCCCCCCCCCCCCCCCCCCGCACATCTCGATCATATCCCCCTCTCATATTTTTTTTTCTTTCTCTCTCTCCCTCCCCAGGGGAGTGGAGCCCTACGACAGCCCCACCACGGTGTTCGTCCAGAGGCACGAGCCGCAGGGGGTCTCCAGCGTGCTGAGCAGCACCGACTTCTTCCAGAGCGAGGAGAGCCGCCGCCTCATCCTGGAGCGCGTGGACAACTTCCAGCTGCGCGACAAGTACATGTTTGCCACCACCACCAGGGTACGTGAATATATGGTATTATATTATAATGGATTAAAATATAATACAGTCATATAATCACATCATGTTCGCCACCACCAGGGAATGTGGATATATGTATAATAAGTATTGTACACGTTTGTATTATTGGGCTGCCGGCTAACGAGATGGACTTTAGATCAGAGAGTTGCAGGTTTGGATCCCGCCCTTTCACTCCCTACCGCAATCCATTGCTGAGGTACCCTTGAGCAAGGCACCTGACCCCAAACTGCTCCAGGGACTGTAATCTTACCCTTTCAATAACTAAGTTGCATTGATAAAAGCGTCAGCTAAATGTAATGTATTGTAATGTAGTCAAATAAAAAGTCATGTAGTCATATAATCATATCACGGTAGCCACCACCACCAGGGTGTGTAAGTATGGACATGTTTTTAGCTCCACCATTACCAGGGTGGAAAGGAAACGAGAGCGAAAGCAAGGCTTTATGGGTGGTTGTTGAATGGGGTGCGTAATAACCCCGTTTTGTCCTACTAAAAGTATCAGATTTTGTTTGTTTCCAATCTGTCCCTCCCCTCTCGGACGTCTATAACAAATGAGTGTTATCAGCAACTGATGTAATGAAATTCAGCTGTCGACTCAGCGTGCCTGGCCAGGCCCCATCTGCAGTGCAGCATACTCCATCACAACCAGCATTCCCCCCCAGCTCCCTGCACTCCCTCGTCTTTGCCCTTTCTCTCTCTTTTCTGCCAGCATCTCCACCATCAGAAAGCTTTTACATCTCTCAGTACCTTTGACGTGTGTGTGTGTGTGTGTGTGTGTGTGTGTGTGTGTGTGTGTGTGTGTGTGTGTGTGTGTGTGTGTGTGTGTGTGTGTGTGTGTGTGTGTGTGTGTGTGTGTGTGTGTGTGTGTGTGTGTGTGTGTGTGTGTGTGTGTGTGTGTGTGTGTGTGTGTGTGTGTGCGCGCACAGTTTGTTTTATAAGGCTGAGCTCAAACTACTTGTACACAACTTTAAGATTGTAACTGATTTTGACAGTGAATTGTGCCACACACCAAAAGGTAATTGCAGCTGACAATCTTGTCTCCAATCATGAACACGGACACAGTGCCCAACATTCTATTTCCAGTTGTAATGACCAAGTATGTTTGATATTTACGATTTTGGAGTCGATGACTCTTTGGACTGTCAAAATTCTATCTTAGAACCTTGCACACAACGAAGGAAACTTGGCCAACAGTCACTTGCTATGGTCCTTGGGGGTAACGTTCAGCGGAGAATGGAGCTGATAGTCTTGTAGTTTGAGCCCACGACTATGAACTGAAGTGCATGAAATGTGTGTGAGAGTTGAGCTAATGGCGGTCAGGAACTGTTGAGATGTATTTAGTTCGAGATATGAGTCAAATCTTTGTAGTTGAAGGCATTTGATTCATCTGTCTCGTTTTATCTTTCATGCCGGCTGCCGCATGTATATATATTTACATTAACGCCGGGAGTGATGTTCATGCGGTTTTCAACGATAAAGGCATTTCAGAAGTGCATGGCAAATGTTAAGTTGTGTCATGCCTGAAGTACACTTTGGGGTCGTGAAAAGGGGTGTGCGACTAACAAAATGTACTGCAGTTGGTCTATTGGAAATGATTGGATAAAGTTGAGGCAGATATCTGACAATCCCATAGATAGAGGTCAGTGGATTCAAGCGAAGTTTGAAGAGCAGGAGGACTAACCAAGTTGGGCGGCTTAAGATGAATGAACAAATGTAAACTTTCACCCTCCTGCAAAGATGCCGTACAAAAGAAAGCCGAAGTTATCATTTTAAAATGTCATCTCTCTACGTGCTGCAGAGACTAAGATATGAAGGTTTAAATTAGCGTTGACTATTCAGGTAATTTTTTATGACAATCTGTGCTCAGGTTTAGGAGCCTGTATACATAGTATTATGATGTTAACTCTATCCCTGTTAACTCTCCTAACATTATGTGTGCATTAAAATGTGTAAGTCATTATGTATGATACTAAGTGCATGGATGTGGTGAAAGGGCAACCAAACATACCTTCTCTGAGCCTCGGGCAAAGGCAAACACATGTCTTCATTGACGGCCAGCTCAATCCCCAGAGCCATTCTCCAGCTGGCTCTCCTCCAGCGTTCATCATGGTGAGGGAAACCCCACAATCTTCCATCAAATACAAATGTCCATGGTAGGCCTATCCACAAATGTCCCAACACGTTCAGGGTCCATATATCTGCGAGCTTTCTGAGCAGGGTAGGTCCAATGCTGGCCAAACCAGCTCCAGCGTGCGAGTAGATGCCTCTTGCTCACCAGTTCACCAGCCCGCGTGTTCTCCCACTTCCCTTTCAAGATGGATTCCACTGTAGGCACATAGGGTGCGTTCCAATATGCGACCTTGCTTCCTCCACTTGTGCTTGTGGCCTCGTACCAGGAAGTAATATGTCATGACGACATCACTGACAACAGCATTATATTTCAATATCTTGCAAAAGCTCAATTGTAAAGTCTTTTTCTCATTTGCAATTGTGATGGTGAATGAAAAACAGTCCCCTAAAAGTTGTTGTGGCTAGGCAGAGAGCTGGGAAAATTGATTGTTTTCTCTATGGAGGAGTGGCCAGGAGGCGGGGCGAGGCCACAAGCACAAGTGGAGGAAGCAAGGATATTGCATATTGGAATGCACCCACCCAGAGCCTCAAAGGGTAGTCGGTGCCCCCCATGTGGTGTTGATGTGGTAGTGTGCTGTGTAGTCTACCTGCAACTAACACAATTTCCCTCCGTAACACATAGGCAAAAAAACCCTGGTCTTTTTAGCAGGTGTTTTCAGGTCAAAATGGGTTAAGTTGTGTGCAGTTTGAGATGTGAGTGAGATGGGTCTACTGTGATTTGTGAGAGTGTGAGATACGTGTGTCAGTTGTGACCTAGTAGCCCTAATAGGCGTCTTGAACTCTTGTTGCCCTGCTAATGGAACAGCCTCTACTGGGGAGCCAGCAGCCTGCCAGCGTCCAGCTGTGGGTCTCCTACAACCGCCAGCCAATGAAAGCTGCTCAGTTCCAGACCCGCCATCCAATCACGGTGAGTCATCGCTATGTCATGCATGCAGATGTAGACGCAGTACTGCTGACAGGAATGTGGAGAACATAACTTTTTCTTTCTTTTTTGTTTTGTTTTCGTTGTCATTGTTTTGTTTCACTGTTTTACTGTATGGGGTTGATGGTAGATCTTTTATTTTATGGATTCATCATGATGAGAATGTCATGTTTTTTTGTTTTTTTTAATTTATTTGGTTTGAAATGCATTAGTTAATTAATGTGTATGTTAATGTTAATGCAATATCAAGGAATACAATTTTGAGTTTTCTTTGAGAGGGAGAAGGAGTTGTTGGGGGAGTTCACTAGAGGCCAAGTCAAAACCGAAACAGTCTGTTGTGGACTCTAAATATAAATGCCATATGGTCATGTAGTTTAGATAATGCTTCCCCCCCCCCTCCCTCCCTCTCTCCCTCTTCCGCCTCACAGGAGTACTACATAGCGGATGCCTCGGAGGACCAGGTGTTTGTGTGTGTGAATCACAACAACAACATCACGCACCTGTACATCTCGGACACGCAGGGCCTGCGCTTCAGCCTGTCGCTGGAGAACGTGCTGTACTACAGTCCGCAAGGCTCCGGCAGCAACACTCTCATCAGGTACACCACAGCTGCTCAGCCGAAAAAAGAGGAACAACAGACACATACAGAGTACAGGGCCGTTTTGCATGAACCTTGCTCAGTAGTAAACCTTGTTTCCTCTACCTTGGGTTTAGACAAAGCATGAAATACAACAACCTGGCGCCCTCCTTATCTTAAATAGATGACGCCTGTGGTCTGACTATTTGCAGTTTATCATTACCTGTAGGTTAACTTGGCTGGGTTTATCACTTAATCATATTAACCCCCTAGGTCTTTAAAGTGAAAATAAATAATATACCATCACATCTGTGGCAGAGGCCCACAAATCTTACTTTATCAACACAACCTTTCAAACATGTAGTCCTGCATCAAATTGACATGACAACTGCTCAGTCTTATACAGTCTCAGTCTTTAATGGAGACCATTTGTAGTGTTCGTAATTCATGGAGCCCCCTTTTTTGTAACGAATTCATTAGCAAGTTCAGCTTAGTCAGTGAAAGTGCTACTGAGTCTCCGTCGATGTCTTGTGAAGATTGAAGCTGTTCACACTAGTGCAGTAGAATGTATCTTCAGTGACCTCATCAGATACAGCCTCTCACTTGCTGTCGTCACCACTGCCCCTGAGTGTCCTGTTGAAGTGTGCTACTTATTTAGCCCACTGTCATGTGACAGTAATTAGCCGTTGCTCTGTCACTGAACCCGCTACCAGGTTTTTGTTGAGGGAACCTGCCATTATTGTCAAAATTATGTTGAGCATTGTGCAACCATACTGTAGAGCATACTGTACAGACATGCATACATACAGTATATGTGAATGTTTGTGTCTTTAACCATATGTGAATGTCTGCGTCTTAAACCACCTCCACTTGTAAGTTGAGCAATTAGGTTACAGAATGTTTTGGTCATGGGTCACCCTTGTCTTTGTTAGAGAGTTGGTCTTTCAATCTAGAGCATGCCACTTACAATCAGAACCACTTACAATCAGAACTAACAGAAAAAATATTTGAAATGACAAGTGTGAACATGCACTGTTCCCCCTTGTACTGTAACTAACCATTAGTCAGCTCGGCTCCGGGCTAGTGAACCTGGCCCATGTGTGTTTTGAGTCAGCAGTCTGTCTGTCTGTGACAGGGTTTTTTATCCTTCCTTTGTTTTTGTCTCTGTGTTCCTGCTACTTCCTGGGACCACCCGGCAACCGTATCCAAGACCAAAGATTCTAGAGCGCCAGATAGATTACTTACTTATACTTGTGACTGAACTTTCAACCTGCACTAACTCAAAACATGCACACACACACACACACACACACACACACACACACACACACACACACACACACACACACACACACACACACACACACAAGCACACTGCACTTTCTGCACTAAATCCAAACATACACACACTGACACACACACACACACACACACACACACACACACACACACACACACACACACACACACACACACACACACACACACACACACAGACACACACACAGACGCACACCGCACTTTCTACCTGCACTAAACACATACACACACATACATATACACACACACACACACACACACACACACACACACACACACACACACACACACACACACACACACACACACACACACACACACACACACACACACTGCTGCTGGTGTACTTGACAGACCTTTTTAATATTTATTTTTCTTCAAATGCTACTATTACCATGTCAGAACGCTATAAAGGACTTTTTAGGAAAAGCACAAAAGCACAACAATACCTCTTAATGTATGTCCTCTACAAGTCTTCTGTTGTCCAGTCTTGCACTTTAAATGTCTGTATGAGCACTGTCTATGTCTATACTGTCTATGTCCTTACCTAGATTTAGTCTATGTCTGTATGGGAAAGCAAGAAATGTAATTTCAAATTCTTTGTATGACCAGTGCATGTAAAGAAATTGACAATAAAACCTACTTGACTTGACTTGACTTGACTTGACTTAGCCGGACATTACACTGATAATGAGGAAGTGAAGCGAGCGATAGCCCAGAAGCTCCCTTGCTCTGGTCTATAATCTTTTGCCAGGAAGTAACAGCTTGTGTGTATTTTTTGGCAGCTGTGTCTCGCCACGAAGGTGGCAGGGGGGGCATAGGATGACACACGACACCCATGAGTGTGTGTGCTCATCTTGCAGTACTTTAACGTGTGTGCGTGCGTGCGGTATGTGTATGTGTGTACGTATACTTGTGTGCATGCATCCTTATGTGCAGTGCTCCCACTGGCCTCCTTCACTTGTAATAGATATTTAAATATAACTGAAATGACTTGTAGCGGATAATATTCACTGTGTGTGTGTGGCTGTGCGTGCGTGCGTGCGTGCGTGCGTGCGTGTGTGTGTGTGTGTGTGTCTGTCTGTCTGTGTGTCTGTCTACACCCACATGGAAATACAAACCCCAACTCCGGTGAAGTTGGGACGTTTGGTAAACAGTGAATAAAATCAAAATGCTATCATTTTCAAAACATTCAATCTATTCATTAGATGGAGAATAGTGAAAAGACAACATATTAAGTGTTCAAACCGAGAAAAAATATTGTTTTGGGGGACATATGTACTCATTTCTAATTTGATAAATCCAACACGTCTCAAATAAGTTGGGACATTTAGTGGGACATAATTTGGGAAATTTAGTAAACATCCAAATAAGATAAAACAACAAAGAANGTGTACTGACGGACAATATAGGTGTCCAGGTATAAGATCATCACAGAGAGGCTGAGTCACTCAGAATTAAAGATGCAAAGGGAATAATTACCATAGTTATTACATACATTTTTGAATTCCCTTTGATTTACCACGATTGAGTGTATATAAGACATATTTTTTGTTACTAAAATCATTGTATAGGTTCATGACATCATGAAATATATATTGGCTGTAGTCTCACTCTAGCACTCAAGGAATTAGAGCTATTGAAAATTGACCATATTGAGAATGCTTAATGCGTGCAAAATGATACAGGGGTGTAACATTCTCCTAAACACCTGAGGTCACTTGAAATAGACCCAGAAGACATGGGAAACTGTCCTTTGCTTACAGAAGTCAGCAGAAGTTGTAGAAGTCCATTCTTTTTGACAATAATAGAGCATTGCACATCCTGTGCTACAGTGAAAATGAACCATCCAACTTGTGTTAGTTCTAACTTCAACAGACAGCCTCCATGATGGCATGGGGGTGCAGTAGTGCATTGGTTAAGATGTTCTCACTCAACTATAGAGTTAAATACAGTATTGAGTGATAGAAATTGGTTTTAAACAGCATGAAAAGCCACTCATGCACTATATTTTGAAGGGAGATCTTTGATTACTGCCACATAGTAAGGTCAAATTGCATTCTCCACTATGTTTTAACAGTTTGGCTCCATCATAAGGACCAGCAGGTGATAAAATGGTGGGCTTTTGGTCAAGACCTGTCACACTGTAAGCACTACAGAAAGGAAAACATTGCAAAACATGACAAGGAATATACCCACCATTTAAGCTGGTGATATTATGACCAATATAGGAATTAACACTGTTTTTTATATAAAATCATCTCATCGGTTAATGTATTTAACTGTTAAGTGTTGTCTTTTGTTTTGTTTTTAGTCTTCCTCGACATTTGCTGCCATTTATTGTCCCCGTCCCAACTCTTTTGAGACGTGTTGGATTTATCAAATTAGAAATGAGTACATATGTCCCCCAAAACAATATTTTTTCTCGGTTTGAACACTTAATGTGTTGTCTTTTCACTATTCTCCATCTAATGAATAGATTGAATGTTTTGAAAATGATAGCATTTTGATTTTATTCACTGTTTACCAAACGTCCCAACTTCACCGGAGTTGGGGTTTGTATACAAAACAATCGTCTGTGTGTGTGTTTAATCTAATCAATGTACCGGTAATGTAATTTCTGTGTTGTGTCTACATCCACTTCCAGGTACTTTGCCAATGAGCCGTTTGCAGATCTGCACCGCGTGGAGGGACTGCGGGGGGTGTTCATCGCCACCCTCATCAACGGCTCCGTCAGCGAGGACAACATGCGCTCCGTCATCACCTTTGACAAGGGCGGCACCTGGGAGCTGCTGCAGCCGCCCACAGCTGACAGCCTGGGGGGCGTAGTGGACTGCCAGGTAAGGGGAAGGGTCAAGCTATGGCCTAATGGTTAGATAGAGTATGATATTTGTCAAGGGCGGCACCTGAGGGCTGTTGCAGCAGGCAGCCTGGGGAGCTTAGCCGATGAGGGGGATGCCATACTATGGGTGTGGAAGGGATCCGGTATAACAGTGATTAAGTGGGCCCTGAAGGTATTCCATTTGGGCCTTGAAGTTGTATTGCTTATTGGGTCAGAGTGGGGCCTGAACATTTGTGAAAATTTCAAGTAGGCCCCAAGTTGGAAAAGGTTAAGAATGCCTGCAGAGTTAGATGGGACACATGCAATTGTATTGGCACAATGGTAGGCATAATGTAGGATATAGGAGGGATGGATGGATTTTATTACAATGGACTCTTTTTGAGAGGAAGATACCGCACACTCTTGTCCATCGTGCTGAATTTTATTTACAAAAACAACGTTTCGGCCAGTGTGGCCTTTCTCAAGTTTTTTATTATAATGGAACCATGAAGGTGGTGGTGCCCCACAGCAGCAGACAGCCTGGGCTTGGGGTGTAGTCTACTGCCAGGTAAGGAACGGAAGGGGTGTCATTTTGGGGGGTGGAATTGGATGTAGGCGGGATACATTGGTGGTTGTGGTGGAGCACAATAGATTTACGATATTTGACAGGGCTGGGCAGCACCTCGGAACTGTTGCAGCCCCCCACAGCAGACAGCCTGGCCTGGGGGAGTACTCGACTGCCAGGTTTGGAAGGGATATTGTAGTGTGGGGGTGGAAGGGGCGTTATAAGGAGGAAGACTTTTTATTGGAATGGAAGGGGAGGACAGCCTAGGGGGTCTCTTATACCTTAAAAAAATCTGGAAACCAGCGACATCCATGGAAGGGGGCCTTTCTTGTTGCTCGTGGCCCATGGAATCCTTAATCCTTCCCTGGATGTTTGGTGAGAGCTGCACCTGGTAGATGCTTCAGCCCTCCACCGCAGACAGCCTGGGTGGTGCAGTCCACTGCCAGGTACAGATGGAAAATATGGCCCAAAAGGGAGAGGACCGTTACATTACATTAAGCTTAGCTGATGCTTTTATCCAAAGCAACTCGCAGTTCTTTTTTGTACAGGGTACAGGGTATTGGTTACAGTCCCTGGAGCAGTATAGGGTTAGGTGCCTCGCTCAAGGCAACTTCAGCCATGGCGTGAAGTAGGGAGTGGATGGGTGGGATTTAAACCGGCAACACTCTGATCCAACGCCCATGTCCTGAACCACGAGGCCACGGCTGCCCCATGGCTGCCATTTTATGGTAATAGAATGGGATGTGGTGGCAGTGTGGCCCTCGATAACCAGAGGCTTAGAGGATTAAACCATCACATTTTGTTATTGCAAATTGATCGCATTTTGAGATCACGATAAAGCTCAGGTCAGTCCTGGATCAACCTGATATGGGTAATGGGAGATAATAATGGAATTAGTTCTGCTGTCGATCAACACAACTTTTGGGAGTGTCTGCCTGTACATGTATCCCCCTCCTGTGTGGCTGTGTGGGTGGTTATTTATGGTGGGTGGTTATTTATTGTGTGTGCGTGTGTGTGTGCGTGTGTACACGTGTGCGTGTGTGCGTGTGTGTGTGTGTGTGTGTGTGTGTGTGTGTGTGCGTGTGTGTGTGCGTGTGTACACGTGTGCGTGTGTGCGTGTGTGTTGCTGCTATTATTAATACATTTTTTTGTGTGTATTTGCAAGGATTATCTTTTTATTTGTGAAGCACAATGATTTGCCTTGTGTATGAAATGGCCTTTATAAATAAACGTGTGTGCCTGCGCGTGTGTGTTTCTGCCTGTAGATCTCCAAGGGCTGTTCTCTGCACCTGGCCCAGCGCTGGAGTCAGCTGCTCAACATTCAGCTGCGCCGCATGCCCATCCTCTCAAAGGACTCTGCACCAGGATTCATTATGGCCACAGGTACGTGTGTGTGTGTGTGTGTGTGTGTGTGTGTGTGTGTGTGTGTGTGTGTGTGTGTGTGTGTGTGTGTGTGTGTGCGTGCGTGTGTGTGTGTGTGTGTGTGTGTGTGTGTGTGTGTGTGTGTGTCCGTGCGTGCGTGCGTGCGTGCGTGCGTGCGTGCGTGCGTGCGTGCGTGCGTGCGTGCGTGCGTGCGTGCGTGCGTGCGTGCGTCCGTGTGTGTGCCGCATGCCGCATGCCCCATGCCCGTCGTCTCTAAGGACACAGCATCAGGATTTATTAGAACCCCATTTTATCAGGTGGGGTATGCTGTTTATCAAGTGAGTTTGCTACATTCAATTTCTCTGCGAAATCAAACGTCATGGACGAAATCCTTAATGATTTATTATCGATTAGTCAATAAATTATTCCTTATCCCTACTCTCCACTTGCCTGGTTAACACCAGACCTAATCACAAGTGAGATTTCAGATCGAAACGATTGTGTAGAACTAAAGGCAGTATGGGAGTTCCCAGACTAACTCTCCACTGGACAACATGCATTACACAAGCGAAACTGTTTACCAGTTTAATCTCAGATTATGCGCTTTACTAGTGTAATTACCTGTAGCATGCGCTACATTCCGTCTTCTCATGAATGTAATTTCACACAAGTTATGCACATTTAGTAAATTAGAATTCGCCTCTAGCCAATGTGAACTGTTTTCATAGATAATTTATTCTTATTTTGCATTACACATAAAATAAAGTAATTTGTTTCAAACGCAAACAGGTAATTGGAGTGCTTCTGGATCTAAAACTTTTTCCCTTGGTGCTCATCAGTGTAGGGGCTCGGAAGCTTGGTCCAGGTAGACAAATGCTGAAGCCTGCGCGTTTCGGCCCTTATGGCCTTCTTCAGGGTGTATCAAGAGCAGGCTGCATGTGTGGCACTTTTTAAAACAATCAGGTTGGTCACATGACACATTGCAAAATTTTAATTTTGAGTGCCTCAGAATTTGTCTACCTGGATAAAGTATTTTGTTTATTGGATCAGAGGTGGGCCTCGAACAGTTGGATGCATTTCAAGTGGGCCCCAATATGGAAAAGGTTGGGAACCTCTGTCTTATTTGATCTTATTTTCATGGTGTTGCATTTAGTTGTTTTCTATTCTCTTGCTTTCCGAGCATTCTAATACTGAAGCCCATGTTCTCCCCTAAATCCTCTGGAACCATAAAAACGATGGCCTGCATTCAACTATTTTCTGGTGGAGTCACTTAGTAAGCGCTGTGAAATGTTGTTACTGCTTAATTGACATGGTGGATGGGGAGGGAGCCATTCTCCGAAAGCACTCTCTCTCTCTCTCTCTCTCTCTCTATATGGGAGAGAAAGGGATTCCTCGTAACCTAAGTCATTTTAGTAACATTATGCCCATTCTCATTCAAAAAATGCAATTTCACTCTAACCCATGGCAACTGCACTCCATGCCCATTCAGATTATTTGATTTTACATGGCAAAAAACACATGGCAGAGAATTGAGGAGCATTTAGAGAATGCCCAAGTTACGAGGAATCCCTATTGCTTGCAGCCTCACTGGTAAGAGAGAATAGCATGCTTTCAGGAGCTTTGGAAAGCTAACGTCAGAATAAAACATTTAACAACTGTTCTCCTTGAATTCTCTCTAAAAATCAAAAAATTGACAAATTTGGAAGAAAAAGTCAGGTGAGGGTTTAAGAGTCCAAGACCGCCTACTGTGTTAGTCTCAGCAAAAAAATATCATGGACAAAACTTGTTTTGCTTTCATCACAGAAGTCCAATTTTTTACATGTATTATTCTAGGGCCATTATGGTTTAGGAAAATGAATTTCGTCATTTTTCAGTGGTTAGATTTGGAGATATTAATTTTTCATGTGTTGGTGGTCAGGTTACGGGAATCCTCGTTTTGACTTTTTCAAATTTGCCCTTAAAACTTCTTTTCAATGCAAGTTATGCGAGGAAAAACATTTCATAGACATAGCATGAATATCAAAGATGAGATATATGTGAGACATATGGGCATATTATGTCTTTTGCCTGTTGTAATTACAAAAAAAGTGGAAATAGGGATTCCTCGTAACTTACTGTTATCAATGCAAAAAGGCACACTTAAAGCAGAGTTTATTGTTTCTTTTTTAGTAGACAGTTGAAAGATGACCTCACTTTTATTTGTATGTGCATACAATTAGTGATTGTAGTTGATATATTAGGTTTCAATAATCATTTTCCTAAAAAATAGGGATTCCCGTAACCTCAGCTAGGGTTTCTATCTATTAAACCAGAATAGTTGGACTAAAAAACATTGCAAAATCATGTTGTGACTGGCAATGATATGATGGATTGGTATGTATAAAGACGATACAGAGACACATTTTTTCTCAATTGACCTTTTCTCATTTGACTTTTCCTAGAGGTTACGAGGAATCCCTATTTGATAGCAAAACAAATGGAGACAAGATGCAAAAATGTTTGGAAGTCAATTTTGTCGAATGAACTTTTAATTATTGTTCGAGCACTAGTTAGCAAACATATAATTCAAAGAGAGGATGGATGTTATGGTGCCCTCAGTGTAATTTCTCAAAGAACTTCCATTTCAGTGGTCAACCAGCTTGTGAGGAGGTGACTGTCCCCCTACTCACTGCTGTACTGGTAACTCTTTACAAGTAGCGTTTGCTAAGTGCATTCTGCAGCAGGTTTGATGCACTGCATGCACAGGGTGAAGAGATGGAGAGTCTAATTAGTGAAGGAATTAACCTGAACATCTTCAGATGTGGAAAGTAATTTATGCTCTATTGCAAGTACCAAGACTACCTTTTGACATTTTTACGTCGTCCTCAGAGTCAGCATGGCAAACATGGGTAGGTGGTGCTGAAATAAACTTTGCAAGAACAACTATCAGGTGCCTAGGTGGTGATATGAACCACCCAAGGATGCCAAAGACGTAAGCTTGGGTGTAGGAATACCTGAAGTACCCTCCAAAATATTCTGGATATGAAATAAACAACTATGTACAGTGAGTCCAATAAGTATTTGATCCCTTGCTGATTTTGTTGGTTTGCCTACTAAAAAAGACATGATCAGTCAATAAATGTTATGATAATATGTATTCTAATATGGAGAGACAGAATATCAAAAAGAAAATCCAGAAATTAACTCAAGAGAATATATATTAATTTATTTCCATTTCATCGAGCAAAATAAGTATTTGATCCCCTGCCAACTGATAACAGTTCCGGGCCCACAGACCAGATGGGCACTTCCGATCAACTTGTCATCTGAATTAAAGACACCTGTACATACTAACATGCATAAAAGACACATTGAATCAGCAGAATCAGTCCGTAGTATGAGTGAATCAGTCACACTCCAACCTCACCAGCGTGGGAAAGACCAAAGAGCGGTCAAATGATATCAGGGACAAGATTTTAGACCTGAACAAAGATTAAATGGGCTGCAAAGCCACAAGAAAGAGACTGGGTATTAATGACCCAACTGTTGATGCATTTCTTCCAAAATGTGAGGAATACAAAATGACTATCCATCAGCCTGTCTGGGGTTCTATACAAGATTTGACCTTTTGTAGGGATTTGATAATCATGAGAACAAAAAGAAAGCACCCTAGACCTGTGCAGGATGAACTAGGCAATGATAGCAAAGCTAGTGGGGCCAAAATCACTGAGAACACTACTGGTAGCAGCACTTAATGCCACAGAGGTTTAAAATCCTGTAGTGCACACATGGTACCTCTACTTCGGAAGGAACATTTGCAGTCCCACCTGAGGTTTGCTAACGAACAGCAGACTGGTTTAGGATATGATAAGGAGGTGCTCTAGTCAGATGAAACCAAGATCAAGCTGTTTGGCATTAACACAATTCAATGTGTTTTGAGAAAAATAACTGCTGTCTATGATCCCAAGAACACCCTCCTCACCATCATGCGTGAAAGTGGTATCATTATGGTTTGAGGGTGTTTGTCTGGCCAAGGCACAAGACAACTTCACATCGTCAACAAATGGATGGAGGGAGACATGTAATGTGCAATACTGAGTGCCAACGTCCTTCTCTCCACCACTACACTGACAGAGGGCCATTTTTTGATCTCCCAGCATGACAATAATACGCAAGATACAGTCTAACCAACGAAGGAGTGGCTCAATAAGAAGCATATTAAAGTCGTGAAGTGGCCTAGACAGTCTCCAAATATTAACCCTATAGTAATTCTATGGAGGGAACTGAACCTCACATTTGCCAAGCTACAGCCACAAACTATTAATGTTTTAGAGATAATCTGCAAAGAAAAATGGGCAAAAATCTTTTCTACTATATGCACAAACATTGTCATCAACTAAAAGAAGCATCTGACCTCAGTGCTGGACAACTAGGGCTTTGCCACAGAACACTTTATCTTCTTTAGCTAGAGGGGTCAAATACTTATTTGCCTAAATTATATACAAATAAATTAAAATATATTATTTTAAGTTATTTTCTGGAATTTCTTTTTGATATTCTGTCTCTCCATGTTTGAATACATATTATCTTAAATTTATAGACTGATCATGTCTTTATTAGTGGGCAAACGGGCAAAATCAGCAAGGGATCAAATACATATTGGACTCACTGTATATGACACCCAGTTAGTAAAGACAGTGTAGCATAATTGACATGTAGAAGTTGGGAAACTTCACTTCACTTCACTTAACAATAAAGACATTGATACGTGATTAACTTGTAGAAGGGTGGTACATGAGTTTGCCTACATTAAATGGCATCTACACACCAAGAGCTTTCAGGAAATGTATAGTTTTAGGTACCTAGATGTTGGAATACTTGAGTTGCCCCCTAAAACATATTGGCTTTGAGTTGAGTTAGTCGGCATGCGAGGCCCGGTTACTGAAGACCTTGACGGATAATTGACATGTAGAAGGCTTGGACATGGCTTTGCATACATTAAAAGGCATCTACTAACCAAGAGCTTTCAGGAAATGTATAGTTTTAGGTACCTAGATGTTGAAATACTTGAGTTGGCCCCTAAAACATATTGGCTTTGAGTTCACTTAGTCGGCATGCGAAGCCCAGTTGCTGAAGATCTTGATGCATAATTGACATGTACAGCCGTCTCCAAAAGAGTTGTCGCCTATCCATCTTTGTGGAATAACAGCTAATAACCTGACTTTCAATTAATCACTTGGCTTCAGAAGTCACTCATATGAAAGCTACAACTCTCCCGAATGAAAATGTATGTACAAAAATAAATTTCATGCACCAAAGAAAGATTGACCCTTTAATGAACACAGACAGGGCAGATTTTCACAAGACAAAAGTTTTGTCGCCTATCGAACACAATGTGAAAATGAGCAGATAAGTCACTTCAAAACACTTCAAATACGCAGATCGGGTGTCATACTTCATCAATGAGTCACTCTCACCTCTTCAAAAAAATCAACTTTGGCCTTAGGTGTATGTTAGGGTCATTGTAATCATGGAAAGCAACACAATGAAAAACAATGAAGGTCAATTAGAGATGGCGACATATTTGCTATTCGTAGAGCAATAAATGTTTAAATTCATAAAAGCCCCCAAACACCTGCAGCATGCATGCAGGTCCTCATAAGAGCTGTTTCCCTGTTTCCTCTTTTGGAGACGGCTGTAGAACGGTGGTACATGGCTTTGCATACATTAAAAGGCGTCTACGCACCTGGAGATTTCAGAAAATATTTTTAGGTACCTAGATATTCGAATACTTGAGTTGACCCCTAAGACATATTGCCTTGGAGTTAACTTTGTTTGCGCTTGAAGCCTAGTTACTGAAGATCTTGATGCATAATTGACATGTATAAGGGTTGTACATGACTTTGCCTACATCAAGCGGCAGCTACTAACCAAGAGCTTTCAGGAAATGTATAGTTTTAGGTACCTAGAAGTTAGAATACTTGAATTGCCCCCTAAGACATATTGGCTTTGAATTCACTTAGTCGGCGTGTGAAGCACGGTTAGTAAGGACATTGACGCGTAATTAACATGAAGAAGGGAGGTACATGTCTTTGCATACATGAAATGGCATCTACAAACCAGGAGCTTTCGGAAAAAGTATAGTTTTAGGTACCTAAATGTTGGAATACTTGAGTTGCCCCCTAAGACATATTGGCTTTGAATTAACTTTGTCGGCATGTGAAGCCCGGTTAGTAAAGACATTGACGCGTAACTAACATGTAGAAGGGTGGTATATGGCTTTGCCTACATTAAATGGCTTCTACACATCAAGGGCTTTAAGAAAATGTATAGTTGTAGGTACCTAGATGTTGGAATACTTGAGTTGCCTCCTGAAACATATTGGCTTTGAGTTCACTTAGTCGGCATGCAAAGCCCGGTTGGTAAAGACATTGACACGTAATTAACATGTAGAAGGGTGGCACATGGCTTTGCATACATTAAAAAATATCTACACACCAGGAGCTTTCAGAAAATGTATAGTTTTAGGTACCTAGATGTTGGAATACTTGAGTTGCCCCCTAAAACATTTTGGATTTGAGTTGAGTTAGTCAGCATGCGAAGCCCGGATAGCAAAGACCTTGACGGTTAATTGACATATAGAAGGGTGGTACATGGCTTTGCCTACATGAAATGGCATCTACACACCAAGGGCTTTCATAAAATGTATAGTTTTAGGTACTTATATGTTGGAATACTTGAGTTGCCTCCTAAAACTTATTGGCTTTGAGTTCACTTAGTCGGCGTGTGAAGCACGGTTAGTAAAGACATTGACGGTTAATTGAAATATAGAAGGGTGGTACATGGCTTTGCATACATTAAATGGCATCTACACACCAGGAGCTTTTGGAAAATGTATAGTTTTAGGTACCCAGATGTTGGAATACTTGAGTTTCCCCCTAAGACATATTGGCTTTGAATTCACTTTGTCGGCGTGTGAAGTCCGGTTAGTAAAGACATTGACGTGTAATTAACATGTAGAAGGGTGGTACATGGCTTTGCCTACATTAAATGGCATCTACACATCAAGGGCTTTCAGAACATGTATAGTTGTAGGTACCTAGATGTTGGAATACTTGAGTTGCCCCTTAAAACATATTGGCTTTTAGTTTACTTAGTCGGCATGCGAAACCCGGTTAGTAAAGACATTGACACATAATTAAGATGTAGAACGGTGGTACATGGCTTTGCATACATTAAATGGCATCTACACATCAGGAGATTTCAGGAAATGTATAGTTATAGGTACCTACATGTTGGAATACTTGAGTTGCCTCCTGAGATATATTGGCTTTGAGTTAACTTAGTCGGCGGGCGAAGCCTGGTTAGTAAAGACATTGATGCGTAATTAACATGTAGAAGGGTGGTACATGGCTTTCCATACATTAAATGGCATCTACACATCAAGGGCTTTAAGAAAATGTATAGTTGTAGGTACCTAGATGTTGGAATACTTGAGTTGCCTCCTAAAACATATTGGCTTTGAGTTCACTTAGTCAGCATGCAAAGCCCGGTTGGTAAAGACATTGACACGTAATTAACATGTAGAAGGGTGGCACATGGCTTTGCATACATTAAAAGGTATCTACACACCAGGAGCTTTCAGAAAATGTATAGTTTTAGGTACCTAGATGTTGGAATACTTGAGTTGCCCCCTAAAACATTTTGGATTTGAGTTGAGTTAGTCAGCATGCGAAGCCCGGATAGCAAAGACCTTGACGGTTAATTGACATATAGAAGGGTGGTACATGGCTTTGCCTACATGAAATGGCATCTACACACCAAGGGCTTTCAGAAAATGTATAGTTTTAGGTACTTATATGTTGGAATACTTGAGTTGCCTCCTAAAACTTATTGGCTTTGAGTTCACTTAGTTGGCGTGTGAAGCACGGTTAGTAAAGACATTGACGGTTAATTGAAATATAGAAGGGTGGTACATGGCTTTGCATACATTAAATGGCATCTACACACCAGGAGCTTTCAGAACATGTATAGTTGTAGGTACCTAGATGTTGGAATACTTGAGTTGCCCCTTAAAACATATTGGCTTTGAATTCACTTTGTCGGCGTGTGAAGCCCGGTTAGTAAAGACATTGAATTGTAATTAACATGTAGAAGGGTGGTACATGGTTTTGCCTACATTAAATGGCATCTACACATCAAGGGCTTTCAGAACATGTATAGTTGTAGGTACCTAGATGTTGGAATACTTGAGTTGCCCCTTAAAACATATTGGCTTTGATTTCACTTAGTCGGCATGCGAAGCCCGGTTAGTAAAGACATTGACACATAATTAAGATGTAGAACGGTGGTACATGGCTTTGCATACATTAAATGGCATCTACACATCAGGAGATTTCAGAAAATGTATAGTTATAGGTACCTACATGTTGGAATACTTGAGTTGCCCCCTAAGATATATTGGCTTTGAGTTCACTTAGTCGGCGGGCGAAGCCTGGTTAGTAAAGACATTGATGCGTAATTAACATGTAGAAGGGTGGTACATGGCTTTCCATACATTAAATGGCATCTACAAATATAATCAAATATCATCTAAAATATATTAGCTTTGAGTTGAGTTAGTCCGCATGCGAAGCCCGGTTACCGAAGACCTTGATGGATAATTGACATATAGAAGGGTGAGACATGGCTTTGCATATACATTAAACACAATTTGGAAACACCACATCGCCTTCACCGTCTCCATAATTTATTTCGACATTCTGTACAGTCTCATTACGTTCCTTGTCCTTATGAACTGCTGACGGTTTATTGTTGTAGTGTAGTAAAATAAGGTCCCCTGCAATAAGATATTCCCCCCAAAATTCGGTAACACTTTACAATAAGGTTACATGAGTAATGACGGAATAATGTCTGAAGTAATGATTGATTAATACTAAATAAACATATGATTCGTGTATGCAGTAATGTCTACTCCATTAGTAGTCATGAATTACTCATGGTTGGAGTAATACTGATTCACTATGAAGTAAATGTGGTACATCAAGAGTTAATTAAGAGTGTGAGTTCCAAATGTTAGTAAATCATGTGTTAACATTGCTGAAAAAGATCCTACCATATATTTCCGATCATACATGAATCAGACCTTAATTAACAGTGCATGAGTAATAATGGAATGATATGGTCAGTAATTCCGATTCATGGTCTGTATTTATGGTGAAATATTTTTTTATTATGTTGAAATATTTGTTGCAGTTGTAAGTAAATGTGGTTCATCGTTGATTAATTAATTGCAAGATTTTACTTATCCAGTATTACCACTGCGGAAAAAAGGCATGCCATATCGATCTAGTGACAGTCATACCTGAATCAGACCGTGGAAAGAGTGAGAGGGCACCCAAGAGGAAGGCGAACTTGGAGAGAAATTGTGTGATCCTCCAGATCAGGGTCTGCTGGTTGTAGTGGCTTATGTGTGAGATGTGTCTCACGTTTGGATGCAAACAGCCATCTCTGGAGACCTTTGTATTTGATATGATATAATCGGAATTACTGACCATATCATTCCATTATTACTCATGTACCGTTAACTAAGATCTGATTTATATATGATCGGAGAGATCTTTTGCAGCAATGTTAACACATGATTTACTAACATTTGGAACTCACACTCTTAATTAACTCTTGATGTACCACATTTACTTCATAGTGAATCAGTATTACTCCAACCATGAGTAATTCATGACTACTAATGGAGTAGACATTACTGCATACATGAATCATTTATTCACTATTAATCAATCATTACTTCAGACATTATTCCGTCATTACTCACGTAACCTTATTGTAAAGTGTTACACAAAATTCTTCCTTTAATTATTAGATGGTGTGGGCAAGCGATGCACATTATTTATTAATTCGATAATTGTTAGTTGATTAACCTCATTGATTGACTTAAGATTAATTGATTCAACTTCAATGCAGTACCAAGAATACCAATAAAACATTTTATTACTTTACATTACATTTAGTTGATGCTGTTGTCCAAAGCAACTTACAGATACAGTATTTACATTGGTTACTGTCCCTGGAGCAGAAGGGGGGAGGGGATCTCTTGTGTAAAATCCTCCTTAATTTGGGCCTGATATATACACTCACCGTCCACTTTACGTAATAGCAACACCTTTACAACTGTTCATTGAGGCAAATTTCTGATCAGCCAATCACATGGTGGCAACTCAATGTATTATGCATGTGGACATGGTCAAGATGATCTGATGCACTTCAAACCCAGCATAATAATGGGGAAGAAAGGTTACTTACATGACTTGCGTACCATTCAAATATTTTGAGAACATACTTTTTTAAGCTATATAAAATGCATTTTGCAATGCAATGCAATGAAATGCCCAATACAAAAATGTCAATTTACATTTGCTAATTTACAGCCACGGTTAACAAGATCCATAGCTTGGCAAAGGCCTAGGCCTCTCCAGTTAGCTGCCAACTGTGTATTCTCTGTGGTCAAACTGGGGAACGACCACATGATCACCTTAGATGGTCCCAACCATAATTTCCTTGTCCTCCCTGATAACCTTTTTATGTTCTTCTCCATTGAATGGACATAGCGTCTGTTGGCATCTCATCTTCACCCCCCTTTTGCTGCGCTCCTCCTGTCCATAAATATGAGCATAGACCTGGATTGTCCTGGATGTTTGGGGTAGTAAGGGTCTCGGAAACTTTAATACCTGTACATGACTGATTACATGTTGCTGTCTTTTCAAATCAGTTACGTGACAATATTACTACATGGTATTTGTAATGTAAGGCATTACACTTTTGTAAATCAAGCTCATAAGTCATGACTCTTTCACCTTCCATCAACAGCATACAGACTAAAAACTAGCAATGAAGGTCTCAGTACGGTTCAGTTCCAAGGGGTCTGGGTACACTTTGAAGCGTTCACATATGCACAGAAAATGCTGAGTCACAGGTCTGAGTTCACTTAAAGGGTTGAAAGGGACCAGGTGTGAAAACCCTATAAGTCTATACTGTCTATGTCTATACCTAAAGTATGGCTATGTTTGCGTGGGAAAGTAAGAAATGTAATTTTAATTCTTTGTGTGACCAGTACATGTAAAGATATTGTCAATAAAGCCGACTTAACTTGACAGTGTTGACCTCAGCAACTCACTTTTGGAAGAATGATCATTAGTGGTTGACTAAATACTTTTTTACCCCACTATACATAATAATAATAGCAACACCAGAAACAACTATATCCCTGGGCATAGGTTACGGGAATCCCTATTAGTAGTTACGGAATCCCTACTAGTTACGGGAATCCCTAAAAAGTTACGGGAATCCCTATTTCAGGTTACGGGAATCCCTATCATTCTCTAAAAAGATACAAGGAATCCCTAATAGGGATTCTCCGTAACCTGTAGGTTACGAGGAATCCCTACTTCAGGTTACCGGGAATGTCTCTCCCATATCTCTCTCTCTCTCTCTCTCTCTCTCTCTCTCTCTCTCTCTCTCTCTCTCTCTCTCTCTCTCTCTCTCTCTCTCTCTCTCTCTCTCTCTCTCTCTCTCTCTCTCTCCCAAAAGTGAAAAGAGAATGAAACATTTTTCTTGACATGAAATGGAGGGGGAAATATGCTGCCCATTAAGTTTGTGGTCCTTTGAACTGGAGAGATGTAATGTAAGCACTCCTCTTGGATGACGCTCACCATCTGAGAGTCATAAGGGCCCAGAGATCATCATGTGATTTCAAAATGCTGTGCTGAGCTGAGCGATCGAGCAAGCAGTTTTGGCAGCGTTGTGGCATAATCTGAATGGTCGGGAGAGTGGAAATATTGAAGGAATGGCTGTGAAATGGAGGGGGGGGGACTGGCAAGGGATACGGTGGGGGTTATTTCTTCAGCACAAGCACAGCACACAAGAGCACAAGATCAGAAGTTTTCAACACTATTGTACGAGAGTGGAAATATTGAAGGAAAGACTCTCAGATGGGAAGAGGGGCTTCATTTATTCAGCACAAAAGATCACAAGATCAGAAGTATTCAGCGCTTGCCTGTCCTGCACGTCTCGTCACTCCCTCCCTCATCGCTCAGGATTGCTGGATTAGTTCATGAGTGCGTATGGAAGCCACCCGATACACACTGTAGGCTGCTGCTGCTGCTTAGAAAGACAATAGACTGACAGGAGCGCATTTCACACAAGTGAGAAGGAAATTCACTCTCCGCACAGCCCGCAGGCACCCAGAGGAGAATGAATAAATAAATCTAGTAACAGACACACACGCACTCATGCACCACAAAGTGTATTTTTGTGTGTCAGAGAGCCGGGGGCACTAAGCGATAAGGTGGTGTGTGGTAGACCAGGATGACTCAGGTGGCTCAGAGCCCCTCTATTGCCCACACAGGACTATGATGTGATTAGGGGCCCCCATAGGTGCCTCCATTTATTTTCTCTCAGGGGCCCTGCATTTCTAGAAGTGCCCCTGACAGACATGCTGTGTTTCTCCTCCTCCTTCTCTCTCCCTCTCTCTCTCTTTCTCTCTTTCTTTCTCTTTCTATTATACATATTTATTTCTCTCTATCTATTTATCTCTCTCTCTATTTGTGTCTCTCTCTCTCTCTCTCTCTCTCTCTCTCTCTCTCTCTCTCTCTCTCTCTCTCTCTCTCTCTCTCTCTCTCTCTCTCTATCGCTACAATCTTTGTCTCTCTCTCTCTCTCTCTCTATAGGCTCTGTGGGGAAGAATCTGGCCAATAAGCCCAATGTTTATGTGTCCAGCACAGCTGGGGCTCGGTGGAGAGAGGTAACACACACACACACACACACACACACACACACACACACACACACACACACACACACACACACACACACACACACACACACACAGACACACACAACCTTTCTATGACACATACATATGCACATGCTGTGTGTCCTCTGTCGCGCGCACGCACGCACAGCTTTTCTATGGCACATACATATACACATGCCACACACACACACACACACACACACACACACACACACACACACACACACACACACACAGCTTTTCTATGACACATATACACATTATGTGTGTCCTATATATACACACATTGTCTGTCTCAGGTTACTCGATCAGCGTCGGTCGATTTGGTCGGCTTGGTCGGGTTACTCGGTCAATGCATCGTGTCTGGCACGGTAATGTTTGGGTGGCCATGCTACTCCTCATCAGTTCACGCCTCAACATCTTGTGTCAGTGTCTGTTCACTTTATGAAACTACTCAACATGACTTGCACATTTCCTTAAATATTTATATCCATTGAACCAGATTCTTGGTTTGAGTGCCGGGCTACTTCTTTGTGTCAGTGCCATAGGGCTTCGGCAAAGCCCTGCTTTTACTAAACTATTTATTCTCCTGGTTTGGTCTGGTTTGGTTATTACATTACATTACACTACACTTAGCTGACACTTTTATCCAAAACAGCTTTTTAAAGTAATTACAGGGTATTATAGGGTGTTGGTTACAGTCCCTGGAGCAACATAGTGTTAGGTGCCTTTCTCCAGGACATTTAAGCCATTGAGTGAGTTAGGGAGTGGAAGGGTGTGATTCGAACCTGTGACCCTCGGATCTAAAGCCCATCTCCCATCTCTCCTGGTTTTTGTTTTCATCAGGCGCTGGCAGGCCCCCACTTCTACACTTGGGGAGACCATGGAGGAATACTGATGGCCATCGCCCAGGGGGGCTCCACAACCAAGCTCAAGTGAGTCTCGATTTAATACCTTGAGTCACCTCTATTGCCAACCTAGGCTGATCAGCTACATGGCATGTATACCATGTCTCAGTTAATGCTTTCTATAGAATGACAACTGTTTTTCAATGTATGCACACCTATGAAGCAGTGTCTTGTTTTTTTAAACTGTATTACGCTTGTGCAATGCTCCAAGGAACGTTCAAAATAGTGAACTTTAAATACAAAGTGGTGTATTTGACGTGTAACGACCACTCTGCTTTGCATTGTGGCTGTATTACCACCTTGCATAATCTTGCTGCCATGCGCTGTCGTCAATCATTGTTTTTATGTAGCATTATAGAGAGTTGTGTTTAGTTGTTATGGATTTCAAGTGATGAGAAATTGAAAATTATTTAGCTATCAGTTTCTATCTCAGACATCCACCTGTCTTTTTTAATCAATAATGGAAAAAACGATAACGTGACAGGGGGACTGGCATGCCTGCCCCCGAAATGAAGGCCTCTTGGCAATTTTCTCACCAGTATGCCGAGTTGCAGTTGGTGGTCATCTGTTGGTGTGCTAAGGTTTCGATCCTCTTCTGTTTTATATGTTGGTTTGCTAACACTCTGTGCGTTCCTTCCCAGGTTCAGCACCAATGAGGGCGAGACGTGGACGGACTTTGTGTTCTCCAAGCGCGAGGTGTACGTGTACCAGCTGCTGACGGAGCCGGGCGAGAAGAGCACCATCTTCACCCTCTTCGGCTCCTACGCTGACCAGAAGCACAGCTGGCTCATCCTGCAGCTCAACGCCAGCGACGTGCTCGGTAAGGCCAGACACAGACTCAGACATTTACACACAAACTCACACACACTTACACACACTTGCACACATACACACACACAGTTGAACGCCAGCGATGTGCTCGGTAAGGCCAGACAAAGACTCACACAATTACACACACACTTACACACACTTGCACACATACACACACACAGTTGAACGCCAGCGATGTGCTCGGTAAGGCCATAGAATGACACACCTACACACACACACGCACACACTCACACACTCAGAGCCAGCGTCATACGCTGTTTGTGTTGTAACACCTCATTTCATTCTGCCCTCACAGACACGCACGCACACACACACACACGCACGCACGCACGCACGCACGCACGCACGCGCGCGCGCGCACACACACACACACACACACACACAGCCGAAAGATCTCAGATAAGGTGCTTGAAATCAGATGTGGATTTAGCTTAAAGCTAAATATAACTTTTGCTAGTGTAGAGTCGCAATAACTTGTTGAGTCATTGGTATTTGTTTCAGGTTTACAATAATTTCTTACGTTTCTTCCGCTCCGCTCACCCAGCGTACCCAGAATACAGAATTCCACCCACTCGCTTTGCCAAGAGCAGTTTCTGGACTGCTTTCAGTCAGACCACAGATACTGTGCACGAGATAAAGATGTTGACTGTTAACAGAGAGGCTAGTCCCATGATACCGGCTTTGAGGGGGGAAAGCATATTGTTGTAGTGAAATTCAACAGCGCTCTCTTCCGCATAGCACGTCTATGCTGTTGTTTGGGATATTTCTGTGAACCTCAAGTAGGCAAACGGAAGGGGATTGGGGAATTAAATGCACAGATGGCTTAGATTTGTCTTGCATACATTCACAAGGCCTCATCTTGGCTGCAATTCACACACTCACTTTGATAATGAACTCTCTGTGCTCCAAGAATGTACGTATACAGTATATGAGAGCAGAATGCATTTCCATGCACGCTGTAGGAGACTGAAGATTTTAATTACGCTTTTGGCCTTGTCATCTTTGCTCCTATTATGTTCATATTTTGTTTTGGGGTTTAGAAATATATATAGATGGAGGAGATCAGCATGTTTATGTTGTTGGATGATTATATGATTTTTATAATGAATTAGATGATGATATTTGTTTCTATTTCGTTTCTCCTGACTGCCAGAAGCAGTGCTGCAAGCACTAGAAACTCATCCAACAGTGATTACATATATTTTTTACCTCATTGTCTCACCACTCTGTTTTGCGTACCTGCATGTGTGTGTCTGTGTCTTTGTCTGCTTATGTAGGTTTCTGTCTGTGTCTCTGTGTGTGTGTTTGTGTCTGTCTGTGTCTTGTGTATGACTGTGTGTCTTTGTGTCTGTGTGATTGTCGCCTCATGCAGGGGTGCCGTACTCTGAGGGCGACTATAAGAGCTGGTCTCTAATTATAATTAGATGATGAATAATAATAAATAATAACCTTTCTTAACCGTTACCTTTGACTCACCGCTCGGTTTTGTGTTTGTGTGTTTGCGCCCGTGCGTCATCCAGGGGTGCCATGCTCGGAGGGCGATTACAAGAGCTGGTCCCCGTCTGATGAGCTGGGTAACGGCTGCCTGCTGGGCCGGGAGATGGTCTTCAAGCGCCGCACGCCCCACGCCACCTGCTTCAACGGGGAGGACTTTGACCGGCCCGTCACCCTCTCCAACTGCTCCTGCACACGCCAGGACTACGAGTGGTACGTGGTGGGTCAATGACATGACACCACTTTGTTGTGTTCCCATGATTTGCTTTAGTAGAAAAAGGTTAAAGCTGTATTATGTAGAATGGTAGCCAGAAACTTTTCCATCTGTATTTGTCAGTCCCTATTTCTCCATTACTCCTCATCCCTCCTCCATATGGGGGAGCTGAGGTGTGGCCAATGGTTATGGAGTTGGACTGTAGATCACAGGATTCAATCCCCACCCTTATCAATCCCTTCCTCCCTCCTTGACTGAAGTGCCCCTGAGCAAGGCGCCCACCCCATATTGCTCCAGGGACTGTAACCAATACCCTGTAATATCTGTAAGTTGTTTTCGATAAGAGTGTCAGCTAAGTATAATATAGTGTATTGTAATGTAATATAATGTACCGGTAATGTAATCTTCTGTTCTCCATAGTGACTATGGCTTCAAGCTGAGCGAGGACCTGTCCCTGGAGGTGTGTGTTCCGGACCCCGAGTTCCTGGGCAACCTGTACGCCCCTCCTGTGCCCTGCCCCGTGGGCACCACGTACCGCCGCAGCAGAGGGTAAGGAAATGTGTCAAGGTGGCAATATGAGGAGGAAAAAAAGAAAAGCAAAGATATAGCCTCTTAGTGCAGATGGGCCCGCCGGCAGGTGTGTGTGACTCTGCTCAGAGTCCCTTGTAGTTGGACATTTTAATATTCACTGAGGCCATGTGGAACATCAGACCATTCACAGGGCATCACTGAGTGAAACAGGAAATGTGCAGGCACTAGAAACGTTTCTCAACTGACATGGGTCTTGCTATGCATTTGTATGATTATAGACCTCGGTAGTGAAAGGGTAACTTGAGCACATTTTAACCATATTATAGAGAGGTATGTGTATTGGCAATAGCTAATAAAAATGTAGGTGGTGTTTTGGTCTTCGGGATCTGAAACGGTGTGCGTGCGTGCACTCTTGAGTGTTGGCGTACTCTCTGCTCTAGGTGGTCTTACAGTATGTTTGTTGCATGAAGAAAAATCGGCCTCTGCCAAAGGATTATGATAAGGACTAATCTTAACAGCGGTGGAGATATCACGGTATGGGCACGACTGGTCCGGGATCAAGAGATGCCTTATATGTGGGCAGGGTATGCGTGAGTTGTATCATCCAAGTTGATGGTGTTTTTGTGCAATCATAAAGGCTGTGGAAGCCCCACGCAGCACAAAACAGATCAAAAGATAGTACTGTGCCTGTTTACTCATAAACAGAAAAGCATCTGATATTTGTCTGCAGGCTGTTACATTAGTATACTCTCTTGACTTCCATTGTGCCTGTGAAAGTCTATAAAAGAGTCAACTGTCAAGCGTTTTTCTCTTCTTGCATAATGAAAAGCAATGACATCGCACCCTTTTTTTGGACATTTGATGTTGAATGTCAACAGCGGCTGGTAAGCTTACAGTAGGCGAAAGTCGTGTGACACAGAGTGTGAAAATTGTTCCCCAAAGCAAAAGGCAGAAAGTCATACATATTTCATTTCAGTCCTGGGGAAATAGAGACACTCTGCAACCCACTTACAGTGTTCCTGTGACCCAGTTTTAATGCTGCAACCCACCAGTTGAGAAACACTGCTTTAGACAATAGGCTTTAATCAAGGAATAAGCACAAGTATAAAGTATGAAGGCAAAGCTGTATTAAGCTCTTTCTAGATGGATTTTTTTCATTCCCAGACTTTGGTTTCGTAACAATGCTGCACACACTAGTGCATGCACTGATGCCAGTGCAGAATCATGAGACTGAATCCATGTCTGAAATGGTCACTTCACCGTTTTGTATACTCCTCTAGGGTGCGAGTTGCATACTTTCCTCCTCAGCTTGTCAAAGAATCGTTGCTAACCAGTTAGCAACTTAGCAGGTTGTCAATGGGAAATGGCATTGCAACCAAGTAAGTTGCTAACTTTGTCCACTCATTGCTTCTGCTCGTGAAGTTCACTGGTTTCCCTCTCGGGTCAACTTTGACCTGGGAATGACATCACAGGTGGCAAGCAATCAAGCTTCCAATCATATTCTGCGTTCTTTCTTATTGGCGTTCCTTTAATCGCGGGAGGGACAGGACGTTAGATGTCACATGTCAGTTGTACTTATTGCTAATTTCATTAAGCCAATGGGGTGGGGGTGGGGTCTTTGTTCCTGGGCCTTGTCACATGGTATGTGTCTGGAGCCAATTACGCATGAATGATGTCGTTGTACTGTTGGGAGGACTGTCTGTGTGTGTGTCTGTGTGTGTGTGTGTTTGTGTGTGTGTGTGTGTGTGTGTGTGTGTGTGTGTGTGTGTGTGTGTGTTGGGGATTGTGGGTGGGGGGGGTTATTTTGGGAGCAGCATCATCTTGTGTCAGTGAACGTGAAAGATGTAGGGCTGCGACTTACCACTGGAAAGACTTGCACTGTACGACTCCCCAGTGAGGCACTGTCATAGTAAAAAAAAAACGGCAGTCTGGCACAAAAGGTCGGTTGTCACTGCGGGAACTCTGACCACAGAACACTGCTCCTTTAGGACCTTTTACATCCGGCCAATTTTGAGTGGGGAAACTTTTGAATGTACGCAAATAGCCCTTTAAAAAACCTGCTGCAAAAATTGGTACTCATAATAAATAAATAGATGCTAACTTGCTGAGTTAGCACTGAGGCTACTGTCAGTGACTTAAACAAAATTGCTCAGGTGTGCTTTCTTGTGTGGGATGAGCTTAATTGTAAAACTAAACATCCTCAGGAAAAAAAGACAAACAAACACAAGAGATGCTAAGCTTACTGATTTAGCATCTGGAGGCTATACTGTCTGTGACTGACTGGGCATGTACGTACGTAAGCAAAGCATCAGCAATATTATGGTCTTTAATTAATCACTAGGGATGGGTCTGCTATCTTCTCTTATTCAAGTAACAGCTGCTGTGAAGTCATTAAATGAAGCGTGTGTAGTGTTCGCAGCTGTATGGTGAGATTGAGCTGTTGACTTGATCCCTTCGGGCGGCTAATCTTGACCTTATCATGGGAGTCTGTGGTCTTAGTAGTCTGGCGCCTTGGAGAGTGGGAGGATATATCTTTATTTTAGTGCTTGGAATTGATGTTTAGAGAAAACACGTGTTAAAAAAAACACTGTGGTAAAAGCTTAGAGGGTAAGAGGACAAAATGCGAAATGTTAGTCGTGGTGTTTGTAGATATACATTATTGATACTGAAGGAATTCATGTGTTCATGGAGATATTGACCTCTCCACTGCTGCCACACCGACAGTATAGCCTGCTCTCAACATTCATAAGAAAAACAAATTAATTTTATATCTTAACCGACTGAGCTTCAATTCATCACCTCATAATCCACCTTGAGATGACAACCTTGAGAGTCTTCCTCACTCTCCTCATTCTTCTTCACCATAGATGAGATTAGAGGAGTGTGTTTCTACAAAGACAGAGCTTATCTATGGCTTAGTTGTAACAAAGAGGGCTAGATTTGATAAAGCCTTAGGATTGGCCTTGTAGACAGGGAAAAGCCTCCTTGGTCACTGTTCAGAGCACGCTTAACACAAACAAGTCCTCACCTCTCTAACAATATCTGCTGGGGAAGTGTAAGCATTTGACAGTGATGGGCAACCTGGGTTCAGAAGCTACAATCCAGTTCCACATATCCCTTAAGACCTGGTTTTAGCTGTTACCAATAAGGACATTTGGACAAAGATTTTATAGGTTCTTTCTACTGTTTCTGATTTGGACAGTTAATACTTGTATTTACATGTGGAATATATGGCACTGCATTGTACATAGCCTCTGAATCCAGATTGCCCATATAGTTGGCCTTTGCTCATGGGTGTGATGGTGTTAATTTGCAGCCCTCACCTCTACAGCAGTGCTATGCAGGACTAGAGATGGGGCAGCTGTGTGGCATAATTGGTTAGGAAGAACACTTGAGTTTTATATACGTAGTGCCTTTCAAAGCACCCAAGGTCGCTTAACAGGGTATCTGTGTAGGTGTGTGTCGGTGTGCATGTAGGGGTGTGTGCTTGTTAAAAGTAAGGGATTTTGTTGTTGTGTGTTATTTCCAGGTACCGCAAGGTGTCTGGGGACAGCTGCAGTGGGGGAGACGTGGAGGAGAGACTAGAGGGGGAGATGCTGCCCTGCCCCGTGGGAGGTGAGCACGCACACATACACACATGCGTACGCACACAGGCGTGTGCACACGCATGTACACACACACACACACACACAGCCACAGGGAGGCTTTCTTACTTGAGTTGGAGCAATCGTTCATGGTAATGCATGGGGACGCGTACGGTACTGCTGAAATGGCCAGTGCCTGCAGATATCCCACTTACTATACTCAGGCTGCCAAGAGCCAATCACCTGCCAAACTGTACAAAGGCACCAATCCAATCGCGTTATACTGTATAGCATCATGACATTCCACTTTGGCATACATAATGGAAATAGGATTTGTTAAGCACGAAAGAAAGAGTTGTTAGACGAAAGAAAGAGAAGAGATAAGTTCAGGAAGTATTATAGAGAGTAGAGTACTAACCTTGACCAAAGGCAGATGAAAATAAAGCTGTTTTTAATTACTTTGATACTGTTGCGGCAGTTCTAATTTGAACAGGGAATCTGGTTCCATCATTTGGTAGCATAATGGCTAGATGCCATGTTTGGACAGAGGTGAGCCCCATCATCTCCATTCATTTACATTGCTCAGGTCTATGTACACATAATGGCTGCCAGGTTTGCTGTGAATAAAGAGTCTTGTGCTCTACCACTATGATTAAAACCCAAAGGTTTGACACTTAAGTCCTCCAAACTTTTCAAGTTTGATTCTTAATCAACAAATGGGTTCGCCGCCCATGATTTGAAAGCCTCTTCAAAAAGGGGGGTGACTTCTTTTTTATGTCGGCTTCCTCTTTGGCAGTGGCTGTCTCTTTGGCTCTGCATCTGGCCCACCTTGGCCAATGCTTTGGGTGTCCTTTATCCACCTACCCTAGTCCTCTGCTGGATTTGCCTAGAGTGCAAACGCTTGGTTGCTAGGTGTTAAGTTTAGGACCTTAGCCACACAAGTACTAGTGGAGAAAAGTTTTAAAGAGCTCCTATCTTTGGAAATAATAACATTGCTGATATTGCATGTAGTAATGAATTCACGGAGAAGAACACCACATCAACAAACTATTCTTGTAAGAAGTAAGGAAATAGTCGTCTTTGGCCTTGGCTATATCTTTGGCTCTGGTCGTTTATCCACCTACACGTCTGCTGGAGTTGCATACAGTGCGAGAAGTGTTAAGTGCACTGACCTGTGGTTAAGTGTGGTTCCTGTGTCATTATCAGTTCAAACAGAAATCGATGTTTGCTCTTCTCAAACTCGCTCTCTCTCTCACACACACACACACACACACACGCACACATGAATATGAGTGTTTGACTACATGAAATTCCCTAAAGCGATAATATAGTTTACACACACACACACACACACACACACACACACACACACACACACGCACACACACCGAGCAAAGGTACCCTTGGTGTTGCATTAGTGATTTGGGCATGCCGTATGGAATCTCGAGAGGGCAGGCAAGGACAAGTCCGAGCGTGTGCGGTAGCTCCCCCTCTTCTGTTGTGGCTCTAACTTAATTAAGGCCCGAGTTCTCCTTCCTGATTCTTTTCAATTGAGCTCGTCAATTTGCATTTGAATGTCACGCCATGGGCAAATGAAGACAATTCTGGTAATAGCTCAGGACCCCGACTAAGACTTGAAGCTTGAAAAGCTTCTATTGGTCTTATTGTTGCCTTAAATAATTAAAAATAATGAAACCGGGGTGCCACAGTTTCCTCTTTTTTGAAGGAGAAGAAGAAGAAGAAGAAGTAGAAGAAGAAGAAGAAAATTCTGAATTTGTTGATGGCTAAGCCTCTTCAACACGTTCTGCTTCCTTCTGTGCCTTAGGTGCAGATACTTTTATGTCTTTGTTTTTGTCGCTTGTAAAGTACTCAGTGCTGAGTGCATACAGTAAGTGATCGCATCCCTGTTGTCCGATAGCAAAGAATGTTATGTACTTTTCTGTCTCTGTCTGTGCATCTCTGTCTGCCTATTAGAGACTAATGAGTTTATCCCCCCGTCTTTTGCCATTTCCCCATTTCCCCATTTCTCTCTCTCTCTCTCTCTCTCTCTCTCTCTCTCTCTCTCTCTCTCTCTCTCTCTCTCTCTCTCTCTCTCTCGCTGTCATTCCCTCTGTCACTCTTTCTTTCTCTCCTCTCACCCTCTCTTTTCTCATTCACTCTACCGCTCTGCTATTTCTCTCTCTCTCTCTCTCTCTCTCTCTCTCTCTCTCTCTCTCTCTCTCTCTCTCTCTCTCTCTCTCTCTCTCTCTCTCCATCAGAGAGTAATGAGTTCATCCTGTATGCGGTGCGTAGCTCTATCCACCGCTATGACCTGGCGACAGGCACTGACCAGCGTCTGCCTCTCTCTGGCCTGCGCGAGGCCGTGGCTCTGGACTTTGATTATGAGCGCAACTGTGTCTACTGGGCTGACATCTCACTGGACATCATACAGGTGTGTGTGTGTGTGTGTGTGTGTGCGTTCGTGTGTGTGTGTGTGCGTTCGTGCGTGCGTTCGTGTGGCGTGCGTGCGTGCGCAAACTTCTCAATGGGACAATCCTGCCTAAATAAAGGATGAATGAAAAATGAAAATGAATGCTCTCTGCCCAACCCTCATCAGTGTGACCTGTGGTCTGCTTTTCCCCTCATCATCAGTGTGACCTGTGGTCTGCTTGTCTTGTCCCCTCATCATCAGTGTGACCTGTGGTCTGCTTGTCTTGTCCCCTCAGCGTCTGTGTCTGAACGGGAGCACTGGCCAGGAGGTGATCGTCAGGAGGGGCCTTCAGAATGTTGAGGCCCTGACCTTTGACCCCGTCAGCCAGCTGCTCTTCTGGGTGGACGCCGGTGCACAGAAGATTGAGGTTAGACCAACACAGACACACACACTCACAGTCCCTAACATGCTGCTCTTCTGGGTGGACGCTGGCACACAGAAGATCGAGTGGAGCGTAACTGAGACCAAACACACACACACACACACACACGTATGTAAACAAGCACACAATGTTCTCATTAGTTCAGAAGTGTCTCTGCGTCAGTGAATATACAAACATAAAGGGCAGATTAGACTTCAGCAACGGCCCTACCGTGGCTGATATGGTAGGGCACACGTTTACCACTTGGCCAACCCGGGTTCGATTCCCAGTCCGGGTCCTTTGCCGGTCCTTCCCCATCTCTCTCTCCCAGCTCACTTCCTGTCTCTCCTCCACTGTCCTGTCTCACAAAAACCAATAAAGGCTGAAAAGCCCCAAAAAAATACTTTAAAAAAAAAGATTAGACTTCAGCAACTGCGCGTGTCAAAAGTCGCTTGGGAGTGGCCACGAACCAACTTTGCCTTCATGCATCTGCGCCCGAGGTCTCTTCGCGAGCCACATTTGAAATAGCGCGATTACCTTCACTACATTGCAAGCACTGTGGTCATTATTAAGCAATGTTGCTTTCTAGCCCAGTTAGCTAAGTATTTTTCACACAAACTGCAAAGGCAATGTACTGGTACCATTATTTGACATACCCAGTCTGTTTTCACGTACAGAAAATGCAAGCATGTAAACAGTTGACTCTGCCGATATGTGTTATCATTCGGTGGAGGAACAGGCTACAGTAGTAAAACTGCAGGCATTGTGCCAAGATGCATTGTTTGTTAATTAGCTTGTAGCTTCGTGTATTTACACACATTTCCACACAAGACATTAATATAACAGAATACAACTTTGCTCGCGCAAACTACCGGCATTGCGCTGCCACAAGAACAAGGAAGTAGCGAGACGACCAATCATAGCGCCTTTTTGTCTGTCTTTTTAGTCAGGATTTTTTCGAGGTGCTTTTTGGACCTTTACTGAAGCAGAATGTGGTGTCTTAGTTGGTATCATGATGCGCAATACATATTTATGCAGAAATCGCCACATCAGCAAAATGCTTCTCAGAAATGCGGAAGCAGAGGTGTCAATCGGTCAATGAAAGCAGAAGTCTGTGTTGATCTTGTTCCTCATCACAGACTTTTATAAAATTCCATCCTTCCCTGAAAACGGCAAAATCTATTGAGAATGTTTGGAATGAAGTTGCCAGCAGACAACCGACCAAGCAGAGACAATCACACACACCAATGCTGGCAAACATATTCTCCTTGCCCAGGGCTTTAAAAAAAAAAAGAAAGCTTCCACACAGGAACACAGTGTGATGTTTGAACTGTACATGACCCAGGCCCATCTCCAGCTTCCTCATTATCATTTTGCTTTTGAAAAGAGCCAGACTTGCTTGCAACAACTGTGTGGGTGTGTTTGTGTCTGTGTCTGTGTCGGTGTCTGTGTCTGTGTCTGTGTCTGTGGGTGTATGTAATTGTGTCTGTGTGTTTCTGTGTGTATTTGTAGGTATCAAACCCCGATGGTGACCTGAGACGTACTCTGCTGAACTCCTCTGTGCTGGAACATCCCCGGGCTTTAACAGTGCTACCTGGACAAAGGTACGTTGCACTGCAGTAGCACACTTTGCGCTACATCAGTGGTTTCCAAACTGGGGGGTAGTGAAGGTCCTGCAGGGGGGGTTGCAGAGGGAAGGGAATACAGTACAGTGCTACCTGGACAAAGATGCATTACACTGCAGTAGCACACATTGCCGTCACTACATCCTAACTGAACAAGCTGGCTTGAGAGAGTAAATAACGGTCATTTTGTGTGTATTCCTCCTTCACGGGATCCCAACACTTGTATCTTGACTGAACAAACCAGCTCACAGAGTAAATAAAACCAGTTTTGCCATGTACACTGTTCCTTCTGCCTGTGATCCCAACACAGATGGTTTCAGAAATTCGTTTTTTAGCTTTATTTCTCAGTATCCATCCATCCATCCATCTCAATATATGTATATAAATACATTTCAACATTCTGAACCTGGGCTGTCCACCTGCGCAGTCAACACAACTCTTCACTCATATTACTATTTGATAGTGGGTATCTCAGAAATTGGCCATTAAGTGTGAAATTCCTATACATTTGGTATTCCTATACATTTGGTATAATCTTGGTTTAATCTTATCTCACCCGATTGCCTGTGACTACAGTACGTCCCTTAGTAGTTGAATACATTTACATTCCTGTCTTTTCTACACTCTCACTACGGTCCCTTGAGAATACACATATAGATCGGGCGAGCTATTGTGTTAGTGTGCATGGTTTCTTCTTTCTTCTTCTTTTTAAAGGAAGGCACAGATGTTTGTGTTCACCTCCTCATTTGAATTGTTAAAATGTTGTCATCAAATGGTTCTAAACAACGCTGTGGAAAGCTGAGAGCATGATCCTCCACTCCTGCCTGCCTGCTGTGTTTGTTATGGCGCTTCAGCATTTGCCCCAGAGCCACTTCCTCACTGCATTTGCATAAACGCAAAACAACTCCGGGATGCCAACCCCCAATTCCCCACCCCCACCCACTCACCCATCCAACCCTCCCGTTCAGCGCCCCATCATTTGTGCATTTTATGAACGTACTCACTTATCGCGTTCTGGTCTCAGTGTATTGAATCAATATGAAATACTGTATGTGGAATGAGTTCAATATACTTAATTTAGTTCACAAATAACTATCTTTAGTTCAGCTTGATGCTCTCCTTCCCTTCACACAGCTTCATTGGCTGAGGTTTGAGGAAATCCTGTGTCTACATTACAAACAAGACAAATAAATAAACAACTTAGATATAAATATCCTCAGGAAGTGTCACTGGTCTCTTCCCAGCCTAATGCTCTGGACACCACCATGGCCCCTACCACTCATCTCTTCACCAGAGATTGTCTATTGACCACATTAGAATCAAGACAAACTGAAGTTTGTTTTTAATATCCCTCTGGGTGGACCGACGGAGCCATGGAATTCAGAGTTGTGACAACCGGGGTACAAGACGTCAGTTGGTGACATGATTCATATAGTAGATTCAAATTAGTTTAGTTTAGTTTAGTTTAATTCTAGGCAGCGGTTTTCTTTTTTTCGCTAGGGACTTGCGCAGAACCACTACATAAAAAGCAAAGATGATGTAAAAATCACTTGAAATAAATTACATTTACCTGGCGATTTGTGTCTCAAAGTCTCCTTGAGTCGCCATCTTTGTGTAAAAATTGAAGACGGAGGTCAATGAGATTAGCCTGACTCTTATTTCCATGGCCCTGACCCCCTCCTTTCATAACCCTGCCCACTTAATGGCGTGCCATATTCTTTTTTTGTGGGGCTTTCACACCTTTATTATTCAGATAGTATAGTTAGAAAGACACAAGAAGCGAGTGGGGGGAGAGAGAGATGCGGAAAGGATTGGGGATAATGAACTCGGGTGAACTCCCCTGTGGCGCTGAGCCACTGCACCCCTAGCATGTCATATTCTGAAGAGGCTCAACATTCACGTTACAAACCAGACTGATGCAAATGAAGTGTTTAAATAATTAGCCCCTCATGTAGCCCCGTATGCACACCATTCCGCCAGTGGTTATTGTAACAGCCACTTCATGACAGGGGCCATGTCTTTCTGGGTTAACTAGATATATGGGACAGTGATGATGTAATGGTTAGGAAATTGGACTGTAAATCACAGGATTGCAGGTTCTATCCCCACCCTTGCCACTCCATTCCTCCCTCCATTGGTGAAGCGCCCTTGAGCATCGCCACACTCAGGGTTCGTACGGTCATGAAAAACCTGGAAAAGTTATGGAATTTGAAAATTCAAATTTCCAGGCCTGGAAAAGTTATGGAAAACGTATTTTTGGTCAAAAGTTTTGGAAAAGTCATGGAAATCCATCCTGTGTTTCATCAATTATCTTTATGAAGTTGATGCCACGGCGTAATAGGAGGTAACAGTAATTCGGACCGCCGTTTCTCAACGTTCTATAATTTAATTGAAGCCTTGCGTGGGGAACAGTAATACGGACGCTCGACTTATTGCATAAATATCGCAAATTATGAGCTTGGAAGTATAAAAACGTAATTGCCCTGGGAAATCCTGTGCTGTCTTCTTCATTCGACACTTCGTTTGGAAGGACTTTGGCGACACACCGTGGTGGTTGAGAGAAATTTAGTTTGGCAACACCTCCTTTCAACAACGGACATGTCCTAACAACTTCCGGGTGAGCCTTTGACCTCCTTCAGAAAAAAAATGGGGAATGATTTGTAGTCCTGTAGCGATGTCTTGTGAGGACAATTTATCCGCGTAACCGAAGGAAATGTCAGGTAAACATATTGAATTTACTTTCTGAATATATGTTTTACTTGTTAAACTGAAATCAACGGACTTTTTAATGTTACGCCGCAGGAATATTTTTCAATGAACGTGTCACACGACACGCTGAACTAGCGTTGTCTCGTAGCCAGCTAGCCAATAGTTTGCCGAAGTGTTTCTTGTCCGTTCAAGAGTTGTAATTCACAGCTATACACCTAAGTCCGTTTCAGGACATAATGAATTTGGCTCAAGTGGGGTTTCCCCGCCATATAGTAAATAAAAAATGTTTTACCACTGCTTACAAGTAGCGTAGCATGCTAGTAGAAATGTCTCGGTTTGTTAGCAGACTAGCTTACAGTTCCTTGTCACTAAACTAGTACATTAACCCAAATTACAATTTGAAAACATACGTAAGATGAAGGTTTCCCAGAAAGAAAGCTTGCAACTTGTATGTAGCTATTTTGCACTGACCATAAGTGCGTAGATTTTTTCATTTGTACTTAAGCCTCTTGTGAACAAAAAAAAATATCTTGCCACTTCATGGCGTGGCTAGGCTCTCTGCAATCAGTGAATGGTAAGACATTAAACTAAGGTTAGGGTATAGTTTTTACATTTATTTTCACAGCGTATCCAACGTCCTTTCATAATGTTGATGATGATGTTATATTAACAGATGTTTGTACACTTGTCTTTGTTAGAAATTGCCTTGCACTTGACACAGCCAGGAGATGGGAGATGGAGAGGACCCTGTAGACAGGAGGGGGCAACCTCCACCAGGTCTCACCAAGCAGTGAAGAGAGAGAGGAGGACTTTGTTATGCACAGCAGGTTACCGCCAAAGCTACATTCAGTTATGGCAAGATACCTTGGGATGGTGAGAGGTAACCTCATTATTGGGAAGCACTTCACATCTGCGTTGAAGGTCACGTTGCAGCAGGCACAGAGCCCTCACGCCAACACTGACTTCAAGACAGTATGCTGCTGAATATGCAATAACGCAGGTCAGAACTACAAATTGACTGATGCATACTGGAATGAACAAGACAAATAGTCTGCATTAACTGCAGATGGAAACATTGATATGGTAATTTCATCCACTGTCTCTGTTTTTTGTATTCTGTTCACCAAGGGTCATCACCAGCTCCCAACCACTTCGCCTGAAGACACCTGTGTTGCCTCCAGTCTGTGCAGCCCCTCTAACACTGATGCCACCAGCGCTGTATCCTACACTTAACCATGGATCACCACTGCTGATTCCACCTGCGACGTTGCAGAAGAAGCCAGCACGACCACCAGCATCACCTGATGGCCCAGGGGTCTCGACGCCTTGATCACCTGCCTCCTCCATAAGCCTCCATCACAGGCCCTGTCTCCATCACCATCATTGTTGGTATTGGTCTTACATGACAAAGCCATTCTCTGCAGAACTGCAATACTGTCTTGGTATTGCATTACAGTACAGGGCAATATTGTATGTAGTATGCTTTACATGTAGTACGCTATGTTTACATTTTTTCATGTACACATGTATTACATTTATTCCCGTAATACTGTATTACGAACTACAGGCATTTCATAACTCATGCTATATAATTGAAGGGCCCATTCAGACATCAATAGACTTGCATAATCCATGTTTTCAGGGATTAATATGGTAAATGGTAAATGGCCTAAATGAGGGGCCTTTTGTTGATAGCAAGGATACAATTGCATAGTCTTATGCTTTGGGGGCCCTGTGGCATATTACAGACAATGATGTTTCCGTCTGGGGCCTGTAACTGTAACACATGGATGCATTTGAAAACCTATGTGCCTAAAGCCACTAGGCCAATACAGTAATGTGTCCTTGACCACCTTGTCCTTGACCACCACCACCATTGCTGCTGATCCCCAGCATCATCACCAACATCATCGCAGCCACCAGACAGCAGGGAGCTCGGCATTCAAGGGCGGCGGCGCAGACACCGGGCAACACAAGAGAACCAAAAGGCACCTTGTGCATTACGTCTATCTCCCAAAAGAGAGGGCTGGGGCTCCTCGTTGTATTACAGTTGTACCCTCTAATAAAATACATGTGATTATTTTTGCACATATTTTTGTGTTGCATTTTCTCTATCCTAGTTTTCAAAGGGACTCATTCATCGTCAATCTAGTTTACCTGTATGTTGTCCTCTTATGCCACTAGGTGGCATACTGTGCTGGTGTGAAGGACCTGTAGGCTATGTGCTGTTGGTCTTGCCGACATGTGGTGCAAGTCAATTAAATTCAAATGTGATCTTCATAGGAAAAAAAAAAACACTTGAACCAAGTATGATGCAGGCCCATTTCCTCATGTTCCACGAGGCTTACCCAGTTACACCACGTTTGTATTTGAAATGTAAAGTAATGTCCAGTATAAAACTGTCTTTACCCAAGTTAACAAGGACAGAGGATGAAAGTAAGTGCACAAGTGATATCGAAGACTTTTCTAGGCTTTTTACGGTCCATGTGGAGGTTATGGCTTGCGCCCCTTTTGTTTACATAGCCTGGTAAGAACATGGCGGACGCGGCCACTGAGTAACCCTCTCCCCCCCTTGATCTGTTTAGCGGTCTAAAACGTATTATTGTAACTTAACTTGAAAGTTATCAAAATATTACACAACTACCAATGTTTGCTAACTTTTAATTAAACGTTATAACAACGGCATCGGCCAGTTAGCATGTAATGGAGACGTTAGCATGAAAGTGGCTTCCCGTTTTAAGTTAATAATGAGGTTAATCCATACAAACAATGTGCTGAGACAATTTTTAAAAGATATTTAGTATTTAATTACCGGTTAAAACCGCGTATTGGCGGGTCAGATTCACAGCTAACAAATACACAAACATTAGCTACTTCGTGAAAATAGTTATAAATATGTGGTCTCTGTATAAATTGCACTTTAATAGAGGTGTCCGAATAACTGTTGTCCCTTTTAGAACGTTAAGTAGAAACTTGTGTTTCACATAAATATAACATTTGTCGCAAATAATCAGTCGAAAGATTAGCTACACCGTTCAGAAATGGATGAGTCGCGGCTTGTTTTGAAGACGGGAGTCTCGTCTTTTCAGTGATATAAACCGGAAGTACTAATGGTGACCCGGTGGTACCAAATTTTGTAGTTTTAAAGGTAAAAACTACAAAAAATACGCGCACTTCCGGGTTAGAATGTCCGAATTACTGTTACCTGTCGCTAATAAAATCTAAATGTCCGAGTTCTCGTGGAAATGTTGTCTAGTGCAGGCTGCGTCTGCCTAACCATGTGTTGCCAAATTGAGTGGGTTTCAAATAACGCATGGCTCCAGGCGGGTTTCAAGCGTTTTTGGCGCTATAAATCAGTCACACCTGGCAACCCGCCTCGTAACGCGCGAGCTAGATGTAGTGTGTGCGTGGTGGTGAGAGGTGATCATAGCTCTAATCCTAGAAAAGAAATGTGGTTCTGTACGATATTGCAGCATGTCGCGAAGTGTTACTTCAACATGCGCGGCTTAACTTTCTGAAAAGATGAACAACAATGGCCGAGAGGACGAAAGTTGTGATTGCTGTCCGTCCGATATGGGCGAAGCAGCGGCACTTGTTAGCCACCTGAAGGGCAAGATACAGCAGGCGGTTACCTCCTCAGCTACTAACAGGTTAGCAGTTAAACGCGTTTTAAAATATTTAGCGGTTCCACTGAAACGTAGCTAATGCCAAAAGGAATACAATTCTAAGACCTGTTTGGTCTTGGTTTAATTTGCCAGATAGGGCACCAAGCGAACCTTTATGCTTTCGGTAAGCCCCGAGATTTTGATATTGATAAGCAATGCACCTGCTGCCTGCGAGTGAACTTGTCCAGTGTGCTGAAAGATTACATGAAATCCGTACAGTAGTCTATGTGCAGCTGACCGCGAGCCAAACGATTACCAATGTCTGCATGACGCGCCTGTTTTGAAATACGGTATAAACGGCAGTGTGACTAGAGTTTGAAAAAGTCATCTGTGGCTTTGTTTTCAAATCGGTCAGATCGTTGTAACACAAAATGAAACTCACCCTAGCATCTCCTTGAGTGGGCGTCAGACTAGAACTATGCCACGAACAGTGCAGTCTCTCTCTCTTTTTTTTTTTTGCTCCAGCAACGACCACAACAAATGACAACATTATCATTCTTACAGGAGCTTTGGACTGTTGTGCTTAGGCAGGTGTAGTAGGCAGGCCTATGATTTCTTACTTGGGCAGGATGAGCATTATCCATCTCCATAGAGAGCATGTTGATACAAATGTGTCTTCATGATGATTTCACGACCTAATTTGCTATAGGCTGGACTAGGCCTATTCATTTTCATTTCTGACTGTACATTAGACAAGCGAATTATATAACATTGGTGAATAATAGCAGAATTAATGTAATACAACATGAAGTATAATGGTTGCTTATAGCTTGTAGTAAAAGATAACCTATAGTATGAATATGTTTATTGTTTACATATTTGTAATATAGGCTATGTAATATATAATATAATATGCCATAGTCTATAGTATAAATATATACAGTAATTACATATTTATAATATAGGCTACATAATATAGCCTGTAATATAGCCTAATACGCCCCCACCCCCCGCGCGATTGGTCATTGGTTTTTCGGTCCTGGAAATTCAGAAAAAGGTTTTGGAAAAGTCATGGAAAAGTCCTGGAAAAAAATTGGTGAAAAAGTGTATGAACCCTGCACACTGCTCCAGGGACTGTAACCAATACCTGTAATACTCTGAAGGTGTAGCAACACTAGGGTGCATCAAAAAAACGCTTTTTCAGCCTATTGATCTGTCTGGGTGATAAAAGTGTTCCACTGCATGTACAAATAACACATGCAAAATATTTTTGCAATCCATGGTGGTTTACAGGTCCAACGGAATATGAGCTGATATGAAGGACTTGTGGATTAACTGTGTCAGTCTTTGCCAATTCAACGAAACCCTCCGACCTAATAACTTGGACTGTTTTTGTGATTTTGTTGAAATATTTTAACCTAAATATTTATATGAAATAAAACCACTTTGACATATGTAAAATAACAGATTCCTAATTAACTATAATCATCAGTACCCCCCAAAATAATAGATATAGGTATTTCCGAGAAACTGGGAAATTCACACACTGACACACAGGCTAAGCAAAAGGAAAAAAAATCATGCAAATTGCTCCAAGAATGGCAATGCACCAATCAAGTAGTCAATATGGCATTTGATACCACGGCTTCAAATACTGGCCATCTGAGCGCAGCCTGCATAGCCATACAGCTTTCACTGGGACGACCACTGCTGTGGTCTGGGTGCCGCCATCACATTGGCGAGGTGCTACTCAGTCAAATATTTAATGACCTCAGACTGGAGGTGTCACGCTCACCAGAGGTTGCACTGTTCTCTCGTCTGAGGGATAATTGGCACCTATTGCCACATGATGACAGTGCAATTTGGAGCAATTTGCATGTTAGGTTGCCAATGATAGTTCCACAAGCTTCATCAGCCCCCTTTGTATATGCAGGCACACCAAGCAACTTCAGCTGTGTATTATCTCCAACAACAACTGTCAGGCGCTCTTCCTTCTGGCGCACATTGTCAAGTGTCTGCGTCAACTTGCTGTCCCAGTGCAGGGTGCACAAGGCAGGTGGTATCCACTGCTCATGGCATTCCTCACTGATGGTCGATGGTGATCGATCTGCTGTGGCATAGGATGTGGAAACTTTTGACAAATCACCACCTGACTCTGAGATCAGGCCACGTGTGAAAGCAGCTTGCTGCATAGGAGTCATCTTCAACCTTGTAGCCAGTGACACAAGATTTGGCCGGCTGAGGATGTCTGGTGGAATCAAGACTGTGGTGCCAGACCTACTTTGTGTCCTGTAGACACCAGAGTAAAGTCCTTTCAGAAATTACTTGTGAGAGTTGCAAGTAAGAATTCAAAGTCCCTCCATGGCTGAAGATCAGCTCAACAGTTATTCACCATGCCTAACAAACTCAGAGTCAAACACTCTGATTTTCATGAGGCCTTTATTTATTACAACATCATTCTATCCAAAACTGAAGATTTTTTTCCTTTTGCTTAGCCTGTGTGTCAGTGTGTGAATTTCCCAGTTTCTCGGAAATACTTATATCTATTATTTTTGGGGGTACTGATGATTATAGTTAATTAGGAATCTGTTATTTTACATATGTCAAAGTGGTTTTATTTCATTTAAATATTTAGGTTAAAATATTTCAACAAAATCACAAAAACAGTCCAAGTTATTAGGTGGGAGGGTTTCGTTGAATTGGCAAAGACTGACGCAGTTAATCCACAAGTCCTTCATATCAGCTCATATTCCGTTGGACCTGTAAACCACCATGGATTGCAAAAATATTTTGCATGTGTTATTTGTACATGCAGTGGAACACTTTTATCACCCAGACAGATCAATAGGCTGAAAAAAGCATTTTTTGATGCACCCTAAGCAACACCAAAACATTATATGCTTAAAAACTAAACTATCAAGTGCACATTTGTTCCACTGTGATGCACCTGCAAGCTGAGGGATGATGGGTAGAGTTCCAATTGAGCTATAAAGATATACGTCTCTGTCCTCCACTCAGCCTGATGTTCTGGACGGACTGGGGTGACCGCGCTGCGGGCGTGTACCGCGGCTGGATGGACGGCTCCAACGTCTCCTGCATCGTGTCGGAGGGCGTCCGCTGGCCCAACGGCATCACGGCCGATGACCGCTGGCTGTACTGGACCGAGGCGTACGGGGACCGCATCGAGAGGGCCGACTTCAACGGGGGCCAGCGCACCGTGCTCATGGAGGGCCTGCCGCACCCCTACGCCATCGCCGTCTTCAAGGTACACAAACGCAATGAAATGGCACTGCAGTTTTGTCTATTTAGATTAGTATTTTCAAGTCCCACCGCACCCCTACACTATTTCTGTGTTCAAGGTACACAAACTCAGTTTGAATGGCAATACAGTTTAGGTTATTTACATTAGTAATTCAAGTCCCAAGCCTTAGAAAATCCACTCAGAAGACTCATGCCATGCCACTGTTCTGAGTTCTGTAGCGCTCCGTTATACTGAGTGAGGCAGGTCCCATACCCTCCCCACCAGTAGATGGCCAAACTAGCCAAATGAACTTGGGTGGAGGGTTGTGGACCAAGTACAGACCAGACTAAGTATCAACAAAAAGTCACTAGCTTGAAGTGTAAGGCTTGCCCAATTTTAGATGTTTAGATGTAAGCCAGACTTCGACTCACTGACTCATTGTTTTCACCCCACCCTCATTCTCAAATTTGAAAGCATATTTAAGTCATTGTATTCCAGCATAAGCGTTTTCATTTTTCCCACAAAACGCCTCCACCCAAGAAAATTTTCAACCCTTTTTTTACTGAAAACCGTCTGGGCAACTTCTGGTTGTAGAGTGTGCATGTCGTCGTTCTGACAGTCCTGACATGCTGACGCTCCCATACTGCTGAGCTTTTAGCGCTCCACTCTGTTAGGAAAAGAGTAAGATAAGTAGAACATAAGAAATAGGAAAAAATGTATTTTAACGGGTTGGAACTCAACACATGGGGGGAAAAAATACTAATATGGGTCTGGCGTTCAATTTGTTAAAGAAAGCAGTAACTCTACTTGGCATATGTGCTTATTGTTCTGTATATTTCCTGTGCATGTAGTATCTGCAAGTGATGTATGCTCTGATCATGTCCTCGATTGTTAGTCGCTTTGGCTAAAAGCGTCTGCCAAATGTAATGTTATGTAAAACAAAAAGAGCATCATGCTTTTCCTCACTAGTGATTCCCTACCCAACCCGTACAGATACTGTGCTTTGTTTAGGTTTATACGGCACCCGGCAATTACTGTAACCAGACACCAGGTGTAGTGTTTCGCCGCTGAGGAAATATATACATGATAAACTGAGATGCACTGTACTGTTGTGGAGCACTGGAGTAAGTGCTGCTAAATGGGGATAATGATGGGTTTTGTGTGTGTGTGTGCGCGTGCGTGTGTACGTGTGTATACGTCTCTATCTGTCTGTCTCTGTTTGTTTGTGTCTCTGTCTGTGTTTTGGTGTGTGTGTGTGTGTGTGATGTCCGTGTGTTATGTCCGCGTGTCTGTGTGTGTTTGCAGAGCGATGTGTACTGGGACGACTGGTCTCGGATGGGCATCTTTAAGGCGCCCAAGTCTGGCTCTCCAGACAGCGAGCTCCTGGTGGGCCGGCTGACTGGCGTCATGGACCTCAAGATCTTCTACAAGGGCAAGACCCGAGGTCAGACAAACATACTCTAAAGCCTCACTTACGTTACTCACTGCTTTCACCTACATTTCACTACTTGGAGCAGATGCATTTATCTATAATATTACATTGCATTTTATCGAAAGGGGTTTACAGTTGTTATTTCTCAGGGTATTGGTTACAGTCCCTGGAGCAATGGGGTTGGCTGCCTTGCTCATGGACTCTTCAGCCATGGATGGAGGTGTAGGGAGAGGTCAGTTGGGATTCGAACCTACAAACCCACCAACTCCCTAACCACAAGGCCACAGCTATCCAAATAATATCAAGCATGAACTAATAAATAATGTTAATGAGGTCGGAAGTAAACATCAGGCTCAAATATCGTGAAGTAATGAGGATTACTGCAAACTATAATAATGTTACATAATGTTAATGTTATATTACCACAATTATAATGATAATAGTGTGCATGATGCTGGCCGCCAGGGTGAGGGAAAGTGTTGGTGAGAGTTACGGACCTTGCGATGTCAGATGTACTCAAGACCATTGATTTTTCTTAACACAAAAATAACCTCAACAACAACAATATGAAAAAAGACTTCAGGCGTCAAATAGATTTGATAAAGGTCATTTTCATTTTCCTGGGCTTTCAATGCTGTTTTAAATGCATATAACCAACAATAAATAAGGTTAATTAGGTTAAAATTGATTTAATAATGGTAATCATCAACACTAGTTGATGTTTTGGCAGCAGTGTGGTTTTGTGGCTAAAGGAAATGTATTTAATTACATTTTATTGGCAGAGCTAAACATGGTTGTTGTAAGCACCTTAGGCATAACGGCTTCTCCGGTAGCGCGAGTGTATTGACAGCTTGATTGATTTGTTGTTGTTCGGCTTGACTCATCCTCCTGCTTGTCTAATACGTGTCCCACATCGCGGCTAACAAAGATATTCATCAACTTCCTGCTCCAACGTGAATTATCTTGGACTGTCTCTGTCTTCTCATGAATAACAATTGACTTCATTTAAAATGTTGGAAGTTGGTTTCATTTCCATGCCCACTCGACACCTCTCATGCTGATTGTGCAAATGTGTAATTTAAGAGCACTTGAGATGTTTTGTGGTTAAACGTGTTCTATAAACACATTTGAATTGGCCTGTCATCTGGGCATATGCGGTCTCTCCCACTCTCTGTAAGCGGTAATGATGGTGCAATGTGTTTTAGTGAATGATTTGTGTTTATAGTAAATAACCTATATAAGCGATTGTGAATGTACTTATAATGTATGCGCACAGTGGGTATGCTCTCTGCTTTGTCTGCTAGATATTATGTAAGGTTAAATAATGTAATGTTATATAACATAAATGCTGTCTCCCCAGCCGCTCTGCAGACAGAATTGTACGCTGTGGTTAATTAAATGTTTTGTGTTAAGATGTACTACATAAACATATTTAAATTGAGTAGACGGCTTGCTGTGTGCTGTGTCCCTGTTGTTGGCAGTAATGTGTGCACTGGGCGCCTATGCCCCCTGCTATGCCGTCTGCTAAGTGAAATGTAATTTAATGTAAATGCTTTATCCCCAACCCTTTGTGTCTGCTATAAATATAAAGGATATAACGTTGTGATATCCAGTTGCAGGAATTAATGTGTGTGCTTTATAGAGATAGTCTAAATGGACTTATCCTTGTTTATCCTCTTCCAGGCAGTAATGCATGTGCTATACAAGATGTATCTTTAAATATTTGTTGTGTCGTTGTGTCCTGTGTGCTTTATGAAGATAATCTAAATGTACTTGTGTTGTTTTATCGCCTTCCATGCGGTGTTGCATGTGCGGAACGTCCTTGCTCCCTGCAATGCCTGTTAAATCTGATGTAATATAATCTGAAAGCCCTTCTTTTACAAGCGGATTCCAAAAAAGTTGGGACACTTTGTATTTTGTGAATAAAATCAAAATGCTGGCATTTTCAAAACATCTGATATGTTAATAAGGTAGAGCATTATGTACAGACATATCAGTTGTTAAAGTCGAGCAGAATTATTGTTTTGAGGTAATTATGTGATCATTTAAAATTTGACCCATGCAACTAATCTCTAAAAAGTTGGGACAGGGCCAAACATGTTGTAATAGTTGGATAATTCTAAAAATGACACAAGGAAGAATATTTTAAAAGGAACTATATTGACTGCCAACATTAATGCACAACTAAAATACCATCACAGAAAGGCTGTGGCACTCAGCAGCGAAGATTTTGAGGGACTAATTACTTATCTATTACACAGAAAGATTGAATTATCAAAATTGCAGGCATATAAGGCCTATTTCCGTAATATAGAGTTCTGTGTAATCATTGCATGAGTTATGAGATCATGACATACTTGTGGACAATAAGCAAACTATGACACTCCAACAATGACAGCTCTCAAAAAAATGACCATAAACACAACACTTGATTAATGCACATGATGCAGATATTAAACAGTGTTGCATGCAGAAAAGCTCTTTCTATGGACCTACGAGACATGTGAAACTGTCCTCTGATTACAGGATGGAAAATATTTAATCCTTTTTGAAAATTATGGAGTCATGCACCCTCCAGGTTATATAGAAAATGAATTCTTCAGCTTGATTTAGTGGTCAGTCTGAAAGACAGCATATACGATGGTAAGGGGGTGCAGAGGTGACTTGGTTAGGGTCTTCTTACTCATGTAGAGCATTAAAATGAATGTTGAATGATACATACAGACTTTAAACAGCAAACATAGCTACCAAGGCATTATATTTTGGAGCACCGCCTTTAGGTATTGTCCACTAATGATGGCAAATTTAAATCTCTACTATGTTCCAACAGTGTGGTTCCATCATAAGAGTAAACAGGTCACATAAGAGTGAACCGGTCACAAAATTGTTTTCTTGCAGTCAGGATATGCCCATATTAACTCATTGGCTGCCAGCCATTTTCATAAAAGAGTACCTCGGAGTGCCAGCCATTTTTCAGCATTTTGGGTGTTTTTTGGAGGCTCACAGAAAATTGAGTTCTGTGTCTATGTCAACACCATACCTGGGTGATTCCGCCAAAAGAGTGCCATTTGTGTCCCCAGCAAATAAAATGTATAAAATCAATGAATAAAGTGAAATAAATTACATTCCATTATAAAGCAAACTTTTCTACACATGATCCATTGAAAAGTTTGTAAATATATTATTTTTAAATATGATAAAAATGTATCCAAAACCCTATTTTATAGTCTTTCTCGTGTGTCCCCAGAGTGAAGTGCAACACTTTACCACAAAAATATTGATAAAGAAATCCTTCCGAAACCTGTTTTTTTTTTCTTTATATGTGACTATATAATCCATCTATACTTTTAATTGTATTTTTAAAAGAATAAATTAATTCTACTTTGGTTAAAAATCACATTTTAGTCGTGTCCCCAGGTTTTGACTCAGTGCTGTTACCCATGTATATCCCGCCCCCTAAACATTTGGGACCCTCCCACTAGTGACATTTGCACCCGGAAGTGACATCATTTAGATCTCCTGAATCCAATGGGAAGACCAAAACTAAGTTCTCTCGTGTAGTTTTTTTTTGATGATGTTGTAGTTGAATCAGGCGGGGGGCAATCTAAAAACTCTTTCATGTTACCTTAATTATCTTTAGATAGTGTTTGATGACAACAAAAGTAAAATGTTCACTTAAATGTGAAGAATGTGCTCTGTGCAAAAAAAGTATTAGCATGGATGCCATGTGGTCAGATTTCACACAATTGCTAATTTCTTGCTAATTCCTCATTGCTGTTACCCTAATTGCTGTTACTCAAATAACAATGTGTTATGGTAAAAACTGTTATAAATTAAATTAATTATCCTGAGATTGCCCAGTGCTCTTTTTGAATGCTTAAATGTGTACATTAACAGTTTCTATGTTGAAATTGAATGAAATTTGAAGTTTATTTTTAAGGTTTTTCAACCAGCAAATGGCACTCTTTTGGCGGAATCACCCACCTATCAAAACACAGATTAGACGCTCATCTGTCATCAGAAAAAAACGGTGTCTCTCTACCCCTTTCCGTTCTTTCATAATCATCTGTTGAAATTAAGTGGAATTCGCCAAAATGCTGCTTTCTAGCCAAAAAGCTGAGAAAACGCCATTTGAAGTAGAACTATAACTGCAAACGTTTTTGCCCGTAATGGCATCGTCCTAACAACTCCAAACCTATCAGCTGCTATTACACAGTCTTCTGTCATCTGTAGCCTGAACAAAAAGATCATTTGTATGACCTTTTCAACCTAATATACTGAAATATAACGGGGGGACTCGAAAACAAGGGTGTTTTGGTTTAGTTGCTGGCGCGCAGCATGGATCATGACAGCAGTTGCCCCTAACTCCGGTAACTCCCTGGGTGCATCCCAATATGTGTCTTTGCCTCCTCCACTTGTGCTTGTCTCCTCGTCCCGCCTCCTGGCCCCTCCTCCGTGGAGAAAACGATAAAGTTTCCCAGCTGTCAGCCTCGCCACAACAACTTTTGAGGGACTGTTTTTCATCCACCATCCCAATTGCAAATGAGAAAAAGACTTTACAATTGAGCTTTTCCAAGATATTGAAATATAATGCTGTTGTCAGTGATGTCATCATGACGAGAAGCAAGTGGAGGAGGCAAGTGGAGGAGGCAAGGTCACATATTGGGATGCACCCCCTACCTCTCCCTCTCTCTCTCTCTCTCTCCCCTCCTTGGAGAACGAATCACAGCTGGTTTATTTCCTCCAGAAATAGTACCGTGTTGTGTCTTGTGGGGAGGGAGGCAGATAGGCAGGCAGATAGGCAGGCAGCACCGCTTAGCGTAGCTTACTGCAGCTTCTTTGGCAGAGCGGACAATTTGCAGATTGATGATTACTGTCATCATGGTTCTGCTATAGTGATCTTGTCATATATTGTTCAATGAATTTTCTTTTGATAAAGTACTGATCACACATCCAACATTTCACAAGCCGATTGGAGTGGTGAATGCTAGCTGGTCTGAGGCTAAGTGCAATGCTTTCTAATGTGAGCTGAATGCATCTGACCAGACACAAAGGCTACTCTGTTCCAAGAATCTGCAACCCCCCTGTCTTTTTTGATGATACAGTAAGCTGATCATACTATACAGATCCATAAAAATAACTGTGGATTGAGTAAAAAATAGTTGACTTACCAAGGCTCCTTTATTTAGGCTTAGTTGTAAGTTGTTAGCGATTTCGTGCTAGCTAGCTAGCTAGCGTAGCAAACTTTATACCCAAGTTACCTCAGTTGGGACCATTGAGAGTAAATAGAATGAATTCTATTTACTGTCAATGGTTGGGACACATCACCACTAGTCCCGTGCATTCTCCTGTTAGATGATATTTTGTAAGCAACATCCTGATGTTGTGTAGGCTGATCACATTATCCAAAATGAAAGGTTGTCACACAGATCATCTCATGGTGTATTTTGGGCAAGTTAGCTACAATGCCTTCTAGCTAGATAGCAACAGGGGATTGTATTTTGGTCATGAGAGGAAGGTTTTTTTTTGGTCAGGGACACTAAAATCAGTAGCCTACCTGTGTTAAAATCAGAGGGCAAGAAAGTAGACTACTGTCACAGGTGCTTTACTTTCAAAAATGATTTTGCTATGCTACTTTTGAGATTATATTATAATAGTAAAAAAGGGGTGTTTTTGTCTTGACATTTCATCTTGCTCTGAGCTAAAGCCCTGCCTGGCTGCCTTGACTGTTCCTAAGGACACTTCTGCCACCTACAGGAACAGTTAGAAAATGCCTAGAGGCTTGAAATTCATACAGAAGATAGGTCAGACCGTCCTCGAGGCCTGGCTGTAAAAAAACGCAATTGTCGGCGAACGACGTCGAAGGTAGGGGGCGTCACTATTTGAAATGACGTCATTCGACGGCCAAGGCAGCCAATGAGTTAAGCATAAAAAAGGTAAACAAGTTGAAGAACACACCTATCAGTTGAGCTGCTGAAATCATGTCTCGCACATCAAAATATCTAATTTTTGAATAAAATTATGCCATCAGTCAAAGTATTTAACTGTTCAGTCTCATCCCTTGTGTTGTGTTTAGTCGTATCTAATATAAAATGCATTTTATTGGCCCTGTCCCAACTTTTTTGGGATTTGTTGCAAGGGTGAAATTTTAAATGATCACATAATTACCTCAAAACAATAATTCTGCTTCACTTTAACAACTGATTTGTTGTCTGTACATAATGTTCTACCTTGTTAACATACTGAATGTTTTGAAAATGCCAGCGTTTTGATGTTATTCACAAAATACAAAGTGTCCCAACTTTTTTGGAATCCGCTTTGTAAATGTAATGTGGTCCAATGATTATGGAGGTGGTCTTACCATCAGAGGGTTGCAGGTTCAAATCCAACCCTTGCCTCTCCCTACACCTCCATCCATGACTGAGGTGCCCTTGAGCAAGGCACCTAACCCCACATTGCTCCAGGGACTGTAACCAATGAATAAGTAACCCGTAACCTGTAAATATGTGTAAATCGCTTTGGATAAAAGCGTCAGCTAAGTGTAATGTAACGTAAGACAATATAACATATCCTTGCTCTCTCTACAACGCCTCCTTAGGCAGCAATGCGTGTGCAGAGCGGCCGTGCTCGCTGCTGTGCCTGCCCCAGCCTGGGCGTCGCCACTCATGCGTGTGCCCTGACGGCACCCCCACCACCACGCTGCCCTCCGGGGAACTCCAGTGCCAATGCCCAGCGGGCTACCAGCTCCTCAACAGCACATGCATCAAAATAGGTGAGTGGAGTGGAAGAAAACACTCACACTTATAGACATGCTCACTCACACTCACTCACACTCACACACGCACGCACGCACACGCACACACGCGCACCCACACATACACACAGGGCTACCAGCAGATCAACAACACCTGCATTAAAATAGGTCAGTAGACAAATACACACACACACACACACACACACACACACACACACACACACACACACACAGCTGATGCATTTCACCAGTTCTTTAATGAAAATACCTTATGTAACAGTCTAAGAATAAATGATATCTGATTAGTGTGGGGTAGCTGGTACTAAAAGCACTAGGTTGGAATGAATGTGTGGCAGGGATTTTACTCTCTGAAGTCGGATCTGCACCACACATTAGTTGAGTAAGCAATAAAGTAAGTATGGTAAGTAATGTAGTAGACACACTTGCTCAAAACATTTCTACAGGACTTTAGACTTTTGTGTATGGTTTGCTCCCTACTGACATCATCAGTCTTGGTGATAATTACAATACGTTGTTCACAAATGTGTATGTGACAAGGCCATAGCACTCTCTCAGTTAATGTCTGTTTTAATCTCTATTTAATGTTGTATGTCTCCCTCTCCCTTATCTCCCACTCTCTCTCTCTCTCTCTCTCTCTCTCTCTCTCTCTCTCTCTCTCTCTCTCTCTCTCTCTCTCTCTCTCTCTCTCTCTCTCTCTCTCTCTCTCTCTCTCTACTCTACTCTACTCTACTCTACCAGAGCACACGTGTCTGCCTAACCAGTACCGCTGCTCCAATGGAAAGTGCATTAGCAGCATCTGGAAGTGTGACAGCGACAACGACTGTGGGGACATGAGCGACGAGCAGGACTGCCGTGAGTTCCACTACCATGGCAACAGCCAATCAGACGTGCTTTTGTTGCAGTGTTATCACTTGTCTCATTGTGTGCTTCCTGTGTTTTGATCTCTTTTTTTTAGCTTTGTTTTTTGTCTTCTGATATACTTCCTGTGTTTTCTCTGTATATGCTTTTATGCACTTTAACTTTTCTATTCCTATTTCTATTCTATTCTATCTAGGGTCTTATCTATTCGATTATTTGCCCGTCGTCATTTTTACCATCTACCATTTTACGATCATCTATTTTCTTATATCCGTTCCCTTGCCTAATTTGCCCCCACCCCCTCTCACTCCCCCTCGCTCCTTCTTTTCCTGTTTGTTTCTCTCTGTTGGGCTTCATGTTTGTCTCTGATAGACGTGTGGTTGTTGGTACTTTTTGTTGACTTATTGTAACTATCATTTCATAAATGTGCTTTTGCATATGCATTGAAGCGTTTGTATCATGGCAGTTTCTTTTTATAAGAGACCTCTGTCTTGTCTTCCTCTTCTCCCGTTTTCCTCCCTCTGTTCCCTTTGACTCTCTCCCTTTCTCCCCCTCTCCCTCTTTCTCCCCACCTATTCAAGTCAAGCCAGTTTATTGTCAGTTTCTTCATATGCACAGGTCATACAAGGACATTGCAAATGTGTTTCTCTCTATCCCATGCCATGACATAGACATACACAGGACTGACAAACAAGACTGACATTAAAATGCAAGACAAGACCAATAACCGTATACAAGTACATAATTGATAATAAAGTGATGGAGTAATGTAGTGTCTGCCTCCCTCCCTCCCCTGCAGCCACCACTGTTTGTGACTCCGCGGTGCAGTTCCGCTGTATGGCGTCTGGCTCCTGCATCCCGCTGGCCTTCAAGTGTGACCACGAGGACGACTGTGGTGACAACAGTGACGAGGAGCATTGTGGTATGCATTTTCTCACTTATCATATCACTAACATTAGTGCAGGGCTGGACTGGTAATCTGGCATACAGTACAGGGCATTTTCTTGGTGGGTCGACAGTCCTCATTGGCCGATGCTGTTGATTTTCTGTTGTTATCATTTTTGTTGTTATTGTGTTTTTTTCAAAGATGGGGCGGCCCGATGGTCCATCTTTTAATATAGACAATGGCCTGAGCCAATCGTAATATCACAGAAAATCAGGGGCTGTGAGTAAAGCGGTTGGTCTATGCCACAAATGCCATGCATTAATCCAAGCCATCATGAACACTGTGTGGTATGTTCCCCTGCAGTCATTACTCACCAGACATTATACACGGACAGGGGTGTGTCCCTCTGTCTGCATGTAGGCATTAAGCACTACCCATTAGACCAAGAGTGTGCAAAAATTAGGCCAGGAGTGGCAAATCTTTTTTTAGGAACAAATGCCCCCTTGACCTCATCATATGCCTCCCTTCACCCCTTGACCTCATCATAAGCTTGCAGATGCCCCCCTTAGTATTAAAAATAAATTGGCTAATGCACCCAATGTCAACTGAGCACACCTCCTCTCTATTGTATCCTTCTGAACGCCCCCCTAGGCCTCCCTAATGCCGCTTGGGGGGCTGTAGCGCACCCGTTGAGAAGCAGTACATTCGAGACTAACCAAATAAGACAGAGCACTGTGGTACGCCTGTCTGTCTACATGTAGTTATTAAACACTAACTATTACAGTAACCAAACCAGACACCACGCTGTGGTACATTTGCATGCGCTCGGTCGTCACACATCAACACTCGCCAAACCAGACAGATTGTCTCTCTCTTCACATGCATCATTACGTGCTAGCCAAACCAGAACGGGTACTTTTTTATCTAAAGAGTTTGTTGCAGTTGCAGTCGTAAGCAACTGGACGACTTCTTCTTGGGGCTTCTTGGAAAACAGAAGCTTGGAAAGAAAAATTCCAGTTGCTGGACGAGTGAGAATCTTAACAGACCCGGACAATGCTGCTGTAATACTGTGTGTAGCCATTGCACACCATCCAAACCAAATAGGACAATATAGTACACACAGGGGTGTCGAAATGGAGGGGGTGGGGGGCTACTGAGTCACCATGGCCCCATGCATGTCTTTCTGTCCACATAAGGTCATTAAACACATAAACCATAACGCACTAACCAAACCAGGAGTTGCACTGGGGCACATTATGTCCATGTGGTAGCCTACTGTGAGTCCATTCATCATTGTCGTTTGTGTGCATATCCTAAGTCATTACACACCAACAGTAACCAAACTAGACAGAGCACTGTGGTCTGTTTCTTTCTCCGCATATATCATTTCATACAAGCCAAACCACAAAGAGTACTTTGTTATCCAAGGAGTTGGTTTCGGTTGCAGTTGTTGTAAGCAACTGGACTTTTTCTTAGAGCTTCTTGGAAAGCAGAAGCTTGGAAAGAAGAAGTTGACGTTTATCTTAATCACTAACACATAACCCAACACCACCAAGAATCTTGATTCTGCATTCCAGGCAGGCCCAATCCAAACTGCTAGGAGATGGAGCTTCTCCTACCTGTATTATTTCAGCTCCCACTTCACACTTTCCAGGCAGTTGAAGTGGGAGATCTACAACTATAGCAACCTCTGCGGTCTAACTTACTTTGGTGAGGTGTTTTCATATGAGCCAAAACGCTCAAATGTCGATTATTTGTACCATACATGACATTCATGTTGACCCAATTTCACGCCATAATATGAAAAAAGTGTTGCGTTAAAACTGCTGTGTCTAAAACAACTGCACACGAGAGAAATACAGATTTACTTATTTGTTGATCTTCTAAATAACGGCTCCATGGGCGCCGCCATTGTCCTCTGACTTCAATTTGTTCATGTGGAAATACAGTGAGGTCCCCCCCCAGTTCGCCAGTAGGAGATCCCACTTTGACTGGCGGTTCAGTGCATTTCTCTTGGTAGGCGGTGGCAGAAGTCCCATCTCCTAGTTTGGAATGGGTCAAGAAATGCACTATGAGACTCTGTCCACCTTCCTATAATGACACAATAGCAACAGTGATGGGCAAGCTGGATTCCGAAGCTAAAATCCATCCAGTGCCACATATTCCAAAATACCCTGTTTTACCTTGCCTTCCATGCCTCAATAAGGTGAACCAGGTCTTTTGCAGTATGTGGCACTGAATTGTACCTTATGAATCCAGGCTGTAAAATCGAATTACTATTACACTATTGTTATCAAACCAAAAACAGGGGTATACTAGGTAGACTACACACAAAGACTGACTGACCAAATTATGAAGACCACTATGGTCAGTGTGCATTGACCGTCGTTTGTGTGGATAAGGTGACACATGGCTAACCCAGTATTGGTCTGTTTGCTGTGGCTAAAAGTCTGTTTGCTAACCCAGTATTAGTCTGTTTGCTAACACAGTATTGGGCTGTTTGGTTTTGCCCCCCAGAGAGCCACCAGTGTGGGCCTGGAGAGTTCACATGTGCGAGGGGTGTCTGCATCCGTGAAGCCTGGAGGTGTGATGGGGACAACGACTGCAGGGACTGGTCTGATGAGGCCAACTGCACAGGTGAGAATAGCACTCTCCTACCCACAACACACAAGTGTGAATGAGGTGTATGGGTCAATGGCCGAATTTACATGATGTTTTTAATTCCGAATGAATAATTTCGAATTAAATAGTTTAGTCGAGTTTACGTTGAACTACCATTTAATTCTGAATGGTGAAGTGTTTACATGACGTTTTCAAAGCGGAATTAAGTAGTAGCACACGTCAGGGTGGTTCAACCACAGCTAATGCCACTATTGTCTGGATTCGATTATTTTTCGGGGATTATGTAAGAAGCATATTCATTGCCGTACCAATTACTAGATTAATTTATGGGCATTAGCTGTGCTTGTACCACCTGACCCCTAAGCCCCAAAAAAGTAATTGACCTGTATACAAGTTTGCACCTGGAGCACACAGGTGTGTATGAAGCCAACTGCACAGATATGATTCGTCCCATAAGTCACAAAAGGGCTTAGGTATGAGGAGTCCCTTGAATAAACAGGTGTATCATAAAGGGCAGCACGCACCCACCCACAATACACAAGCAAATTGTGTGCACATGTGTAAAGCTGTACTGTTCTACTTTGTAATTTCTGAACAGGCATGTGGGTTGGCAATCCACACAACATACACAAGTATGTTAATAAGGATCATTCTGTTGTACTTTCTGTGATAATGCATTTTCCCTTCTGTTGCAATAAAGCCTTTGTCGCATGTTCAGCAAAAGGATGGAAGAATGTTTATTGAATGGTTGTTGCATTACATTACATTATATTTAGTGGATGCTTTAATCCAAAGCAAGGGCATAATCGTGCATACATCACTTGCAGATACAACGTGCACAGCAAATGTCCAGAAAAATAAGTGCAGAAGTACATTAGCACAGGGTTGCACAGTGTAGAGTACATGACTTAGAGATACCCTGAGTCTAGGCCAGCTCAGGCATTAGAGCAGGAAATAGTCTCAGAAGAGAACAGTCTTTACTTGCTCCTTGAAGGTTGAGAGATGACCCTAGAATTTCAGCCTCTAGAAGTTTGTTCCATTGCTGAAGGACAGTGACCGAGAACACTCTTCTTGACTGGATCTTGACTGGTTGCAATGTATTCAGTGAAAGGATGCATTCTTATGTTAATCTCAAGGGCGCCCCCTGTAGTTGTACAGTTGCGTTTAACACAGATAATAGCCTTCATAACCAGCACACGGTGGCAGACTGAGAATTGAATTACAATGCTGAGCATACACACTATAAAATATTCAAACATATGGCTTTTACATTAACATCTCATCCAGATGGTTCCCATTTTGTCTGCTGTGCTCGCTCATAAACTCTTGTATTCCCTCGGTCACTCTTTCTTTCTTTTTCTCTTGAACTCCCTATGTCCCCTCTCTTACCTTTTCTTTTTTCGTTCACTCTATCGCTCTGCTCTTTTTCTTTGCCTCTTTCTGTCTCTATCTTTCTGTCTCTCTTGTTGTTGTTCCCGTTTTCTTTCTCTCTCTGTCTCTCTCTCTCTCTCTCTCTCTCTCTCTCTCTCTCTCTCTCTCTCTCTCTCTCTGTCTCTGTCTCTGTCTCCTCTTTAACCTCTGACCATTTATGTCTCCCTCTGTTACCCTTAATTTCTCTCTCTCTCTGTCTCTCTCTCTCTCTCTCTCTCTCTCTCTCTCTCTCTCTCTCTCTCTCTCTCTCTCTCTCTCTCTCTCTCTCTCTCTCTCTCTCTCTCCATCCTCCCCCCCTCCTGCAGTGGGTCAGCACACCTGTGAGGCGGGCAGTTTCCAGTGCCACACGGGCCACTGTATCCCCCAGAAGTGGGTGTGTGACGGGGACGTGGACTGCCAGGACAGCACGGATGAGGACCCCAGCCAGTGCAGTAAGTCTAGTACATTACACACACATGACGACTTTGCTGTAGAAGAAAGGAACCACGCACTCCATGCTTCTGAAGTGACAATCCTGTGCAACCAATGCAGGACCAGATGGATGCCACACAGATGTTGATTTTGTGTCATTTCTGAAGGCGTTTGTCGAAACGTTAGTCTAATGCACTGACAATAAATAAGAAATAACAGGCATGCATAGGCATGCATGTAGCACCAGATTTATTCCCTTTGATATTCTGGGTAGCCTTTTCACTGCCTCCGCCTCAGCGATACGTGAGGATTGTGTCAGGTTTTTTATTCGTTTGTTCTTTTGTGTGTCTGTCGTGTCTGTATGGTTGTGTATGTTAGAAATGCTATGGGAACATGTTTCATATCGTGGCAAATGTTATTTCCCTTTGCTTTGTTTTGGTCGTGCAACACTGGTTGTCCGGCCTTTAAACTGGTCTGTCTGCTTGACGGGCTCTGCAGCAGATGAGCGATAGGGCCTCGCACCGTGTGACTCATTCACCTGTGCCTCTTCTTAAGATATAAATAATGTAATGTTGACTTCTTTAATGTGTTTCTTCGTTCTGTATATAATGCGAAGTGAAAAATAATGAAGCTGCCTTGACTTGAAAATGAAGTCTGCATAGTGAAGTGGTATGCGACAACACACAACCCATTCAGCAGCACCTGATCTTGCCTTTAATTGGTGTCTGTGTGGAGTGTGAGGTGGGGCGGTGGTGGATCAGCTGGTAGAGGAGCCTGCTCTTCTGGTAACCAGAAGGTTGCAGGAGGTTTAAGCCCTGCTCCCTCTGACCCCCATCAATGTGTCCTTGAGCGAGATACTTAACTCCAAGTTGCTCCTGGTGGCAAAGTGATACGCTGCCTGGCAGCCACTGCCACCGGTGGGAATGGGTAAATGTGAGGTATACATTGCGACACGCTTTCAGTGCTCAAAGGAGTGGAAAAACGCTATATAAATATAAATCACTCCTTTACACTTCTGTAGATTTGTTAAGGGGCCCTTGAGGTCAGCAGATATGTCAGTTCGTATCACGTTTTACACAGTGTACTGCATGGAGTGTGACTGTGAAACATCATTCCCACCTCTGTTGTTGATTTGTGTACATTGACTTTTTTCCTTGGTGCTCAAAGGTATAAGGACTCTCAAACGTATGCCAGTTAGAAGAAATCTGAAGAACTCAAGGTTCCAATTCTATTCTTCTATTCTATTTTTTATGTGGCTACCTCTTGATACACCCTGAAGGCCATATGGGCTTAATCATGTAGGTACAGTATTGTGGCCAAATAAAAAGTATAAGCATTGCAACCTTGAGTGCCTCAGATTTCCTCCATCCTGCACAAGTCCTTGAGGTTGTTTGTGTAGATGTGCCAGCGCCTATAATGTCTCACACTGAGTGACTCACCTGTTTGTGTTCCTAAAATAGTGGGTGACATTCAAACTTGTATGTGTATGTCTTACTGACTTTTCTACGATTTAAAATACCTTGCTGAGACCTCATTTTGGGGAAAGAGCAAAATGATTTACTACATTTATATGTATATAAAAATGATTTACACATATTATATATAAGTAGCAACTTTGACTTATTCCACACAAAATTTGCTATAAAAATAATCTTTCTGTGACCCACACTTGTACATACAAAATACAGAATACACAACCCCTTCTGCAGTGACTGTCCTCCTAAGGGCACCTCCAGCAAGTTAGTCCTTGAGGTTGTTTGTGCAGATGTGCCAGCTCCTATAGAGTCCCGCAGTGAGTGACTCACCTGTGTGTGTTCCTAAAATAGTGTGTGACAGCATCAGCAGGAGGGAGGGTTGGTGTGAAGCTTGGCATGAATGTGATCACGTCTTTGTTCTGCTGCTCTGCTATCACACCTGTGTGGTGTGAACAAATGTAGCTCAGTATCATGGCTACCGTGTCAGCGTGCTAGAATGTGTCAGTTGCTATGTGTGCTAATGTGGACTGTAACAGCCTTTGTGTGCTAATGCTGTCGGTGCCTTCAGGCCAATTTAAAGTGTATGCAAGCACAGGTGTTGTTTGGAAAGACATTGGTGGCAAAGAATTGTTGTGTGAAGCTTGTCAAACATATACAATGATGTGTGATTGTATCAGCCTTTGTGTGCCAATACCTTAAAGCCAACTTAAAGTGTGGGCGAGTACATGTGTGGTTTGAAAAGAAGTTGATGGTTCATGGTCGGTCGCAAAGAATTGTTGTAAAGGTTGTGAAACATAAGCAATGATTCACAATTAAAAAACACTTCAAAATACAATATGTACAAGATGTACAAAATAAGAAGTGGATTTTAGTCATCTTCTTTCCATTCTTTTTGTGTTTGTGTTTGTGTTTGTTTTTGTGTGCGTGTGTGTGCATGCGTGCGTGCATGTTTCACACTAATGTGTTATATGTGTATTTCACACTAATGGCTGTTATATGTGTATTTCACACTAATGTGTTATATGTGTATTTCACACTAATGTGTTATATGTGTGTTTCACACTAATGTCTGTTATATGTGTATTTCACACTAATGGCTGTTGTGTTATCTCCTTCCAGAGGGTGAGAGCTGCAATGGGTTCCTCTGCTCCAATGGCACCTGTCTGCCTGCCAGTGCCCACTGCAATGGCGTAGAGGACTGCCCAGGGGGCGCTGACGAGCAACACTGTGGTGAGTGGCCACCATTGTTATGTAGTTGTGTATTCCAAGAACATAATTAAGTGAAAACCCTGGTTTAGTGAACCTACTGTAAGTAACGTATTATAAATAAGTACCTGTACCTACCTGTTTGTCATTTTAAGAACCTTAGAAAATGTTATTTGATGATTTAACTCCGCCTCAAAGTTAACTTAATCTGGATTAATACTGAACTAGCTTCTTGAAAGGCTGTTTTGCCATGTTATGAGGGTAACAAATTGGGACACAAGGAGCAAACCAAAGTTAAAGCCTTGATATTTCTTACAAAATGTGTAAAAATCAAGTGCAGTTGGAGTTTTTATGGAATGATATGTTAGTTACCTGAGATGAATTGGGTACAGCTCTTGTTTCATTTTATTCATATGATGATTGTGTTTTACTGTCATGTTATGTCACATAGATCCGCTGTGCACACGCTACATGGAGTTTGTGTGCAAGAACCGAGCGCAGTGTCTGTTCCAGTCTCTGGTGTGTGATGGAATAAAGCATTGCTCTGACGGCTCGGACGAGGACCCTGCTTATGCTGGATGCTGTAAGTTTGCATCACATGTGCTCGTTATGCACACGCACGCACGCACGCACGCACGCGCTACCACCGTATCGTAGGCTCCCTTTGCTGCCTTCACATGATATGCACTTTCTTGTGTAACACTTTGAAAGTTCGTTGTTTTTCAATGATTTTTTGTTTTACCATAGCTATTTTCCTGCAGGGTATTCTATCTACAATATATATTGTAGATAGGATACCCTGTGTGTTCTATCTTTGCAATGTCTTTTGGTTGTTTGTAATTTGCTTGTCATAAATGACTATGCCATTGGGCATTTCTGTCCAGATTTCTTGTGCTTAACAGTCATATGATCCTTGAATTGAAAATGGATGATCGATCTTGTTTCAGCCAATCAGCCGGAGTTTGAGAAGACTTGCGACGCCTACAGCTTCCAGTGTGCCAATGGCGTGTGTGTGAGCCTGGACTGGAAGTGCGACGGAACGGATGACTGTGGGGACTACTCTGACGAGGCCAACTGTGGTGGGTACATGTGCGTGCGTGCGTGCGTGCGTGCGTGCGTGCGTGCGTGCGTGCGTGCGTCCGTGCGTCCGTGCGTGCGTGCGTGCGTGCGTGCATGTGTGTGTGTGTGTGTGTGTGTGTGTGTGTGCGCGCGCGTGCATGCGTGTGTGTGTGTGATGGCTATGTGTGGCGGTGTTACGTAAAGGATAGCGGTCGACAAGGTGACCGGTTCCATGGAAACAATTATGGTGTGGATGGGGAGGGGATTGGTGAAGAGTTGCATGTGCCAAGTCATTATGTGTATGGAGCTGGCCACCTTGAAGGCCACTGTCCCTTTTAGTCCCTTTTTGTATTAATGATATTACATGACATTACATTACATTTAGCTGACACTTTATTTATCCAAAGCGACTTAAGTTACAAAAGAGGACATAATCATATTCTACAATTACATTTGTGTGCTTTAAAAGCTACCAAAATACATGGTTCATTGGCATCTTTATAGCACACATTAACATGCACAGAAAAACTAACATGCACGGTATGCAAAATATATCCCATCTCATCAGCCAATGAGAAGTGAAAATTCCACAGTTAAGGCATATGAGGAAATAAAGATATTTTTCACTCCTCTCTACCCTGTCTATGCCAGTCTTGTGCCAGAGGCGTGTGTAGTACTCAGATGGTTTGTTCAAGCGTGTCTGGACAATCTCGCCATCTGCCCATCTGTTTACCCCTAATGCCCCTGGGCCTTGTCCTCTAGTCCACCTCTCCTCCTCCTCCTCCTCCTCCTCCTCCTCCTCTTCTTTCTTACTCTTCCGGTTCGTCATAAACTGCCTTATGTTGCTCATCTCCTCTTCCTCCACATGGTATTCAGAGTTTTAAACCTGTAGGCTGATGATGACTACTAATTTTATATTATGCATTTTTACAAATATGGGAATCATGCCATAAACACCACTGTAATTGAAGTATTATGATTACATTATTATATTACACTAAGCTGAGTCTTTTATCCAAAGCAACTTAGATATTCTCAGGATGTTTGTTGAAATCCCTGGAGCTATGTGGGCATTTCAGCCATGTATGGAGGTGAAGGGTAGGATTTGACCCTACATGCAACCCTCTGACTTTAAGACCACCTCCCTAACCTTCAGGCCACCACTACCCGCATTTATTAATGTAATGTAATAAATTGTACATTTTCCAAGAAATGACAATCTTCTGTGCAATTTAATGTCAGTTCTGACATTAATGTCTCAAGACCAACTTAACCCATAAAAAAGAGTGATGGCTTTGTAATGGTATGTAAGTGAAGATGCTTTTATGTCTGCCTATTAGTGTCCCCCTCGAGGTGCGCTGCTTACCGTTGAAGTGAAAGGGTGCGTGCATGCGTGTTTTTTTTCCATTAAGCCTCATACGTGTTGTGTGTGTCTCCAGCGTCCCCAACAGAGGTGCCCGGCTGCTCGCGCTACTTCCAGTACGAGTGTCGCAATGGACGCTGCGTGCCCAGCTGGTGGAAGTGTGACGGGGAGAACGACTGTGGAGACTGGTCAGACGAGTCCCAGTGCACAGGTGAGAGACATACACACACACACACACACACACACACACACACACACACACACACACACACACACACACACACACATACACAAGCACACGTACACACACACCTGTCAAGTAGTCTTACAGTCATGAAGGAGGTAGTCTACAGCAGTGATGTGGTGTGTTATGAGGAAGTCATGTGGGATTCACATGCTATGGGAATTAGGGTATGCCAAACACGGACATGTAAAGCACACATGAACACCCCACCATGTGGTATTTTCCACTGAGCAACTTGGAGAATATATTGCTACACAAGTTCCCTAGATGAGATAACCTTTGAGCTTTTCAACATGGTGCAGAGAAATTGCACTTTATGTCTCAAACTGAAGCAAATTTTGTAGGGCAGCATAAATATTATGAATGGCAGGGTAAAACGTTAATGCTAAAACACTCATCCATGCACACTAACAATATCGTCAGGAATAAACTTCGACTCTGTTGTGTTTTGCGTCACTATGACCATGAACCATCAGTCATACAAACTATGGAGGCATACTAACACAGACATAGTAGTCTCTGCTAGCTCTGTTACAGTCAAGTAGTCTCACAGTCATGACGGACGGAGACTGCAGTAGTGTATGCATCACTGCTACTAGGTCAGACATGAAATGCTGTATGCTTGTTGGAGAGCTCAGGCTGTCTGTACTGCACAGCACCTACTTACTGAAAAACAGACACACATTTAGAGGCACAGTCCCATAGCTGTCAAGGAGAGGTCAGGAAGACATTAAAGACGGCTAGACATGTTCTAAGCCCAGAAGCTGTAATGAGGAAGGCATACAGACGATGGATGCCCACCAACACGGAGACGTACTGTAGTCTTACAAATGTCTTCCTGCCAGCTCCGTGACAAACAGTCAAGTAGTCTCACGGTCATGACGGAGGTAGTCTACAGTAGTGGTGTATACGGGCTAATAATAGCGCAGTCACAGAACCTGCGTATCATCCGTCCTAGCAATTACCGTCGTCTGCATGCAAAGCACCTTGGCTGTTCCCTGGAGGAATGCCATAGCCTTGAAATATGTAAATATATGCAGACATTATATACAGGCTTGGCCTTAGTGTGAGTGTATGTGTGTATCTGTGTGTGTGCGTGTATGTGTACGTGCTGTACCCCATGCATCAAAGCGTGCAAATGTTTACAGTAGTGTGTGTGCGTGTGTATGTGCGACTGTGCGTGCATGTGTGTGCGTGTGTGTTGGGCAGTATGGGTAGATGTGTGTGCAGTGTGCATTGATGCATGGAATACAAACGGCACATGCAGTACATTGTGTAAGGTTGTAGAGATGATGGGTGGCATTGGCCTTTTGATAGACAAGAGAGGTGCAGCTTCTGTACCTTGTTTGTCTAAGTGGAAATACATGTGGAGGTCTGTTTGCATGTAGCTTTCTGAGATTTGCTCTTCAATGTGAAGTGCATTATCAAATGTATGCATTTGTACAGTACTCAAGTTAATATGTCTGGGCATGTTTGTACCTGTAGGTGCTCATTTGTGTGAGGATGTATATCAGACTGAAGCTTCCTCCGTGTTCCTTTAGTGTTACAGTCCAGTGCCCCATATTCCAAATTACTTGGTGTTAAGTGTCCAATTCAGTCAGGTGATTGGCTGGTTGAATGACCACTTGGTTGAATTGAACAGGTAAAACAAGGTCATCTGGAATATGTGGCCCTAGATTGTAACTAATGAATTCCTTTTGCCCTTCACTGGCTATATTAGGTGTGTGAAAGCATGCAGGCTGACGGCAGTATTCCAAATCCTTATCCTCTGTCTGGCCACTACCGTTTCTGTCCACCAGATGGTGTCCCGTCCCACACTCCGGCCCCAGGCCCCTCCTCCTGCGCTCCCAATAGGTTCCACTGTGGCTCGGGGGCCTGCATCATCAACAGCTGGGTGTGTGACGGATACAGCGACTGCCCTGACGGCAGCGATGAGGCCGGATGCCCCACAGGTAGGTACCAGGGGTGGAGCTATATGCGGGGCAAGCAGGACATTTGCCCTGGACCCAGGGCCCTATTATGACCTTGGCAGGCTATGTGGGGGAGGGCCCTATCAGTGTTTTGCCCTGGGGCCCTGGGTGGTACTGTCTGTTCACTTTTGCGTCAACATAAAGTCCAAAAAAGGGGAAAATATGTCATTGAAGTCATATAATTAAACTTGCTTCTCTGTGGTAAACTTCACAGATGTTGTATTGAACTTACTCTGTTCATATTTTGAAAATCAAAATGTTATTTTTGAAAAGGGGTGTACTCATTATTGATGTGCACTGTATTGTAGATGCAAACACAAAAATGCTCCAAAGAGCCCCCAGTATATGAGACTATGGCGCATGACACTATTGCTATTTATGCTGAAATACTGTTGCACAGATTCTATGTATGATCAAATACTATAGTGTATATGCTCCAGTGCTCAAGGGCGGTACACAGGTGTTCTTGTTGCTATTTTGCAGATACTGTACATTAGTCAAACTGTTTCACACCTGCTACTTGAAGAGAACAATAGGTGTTCATCCATAAATAGTTGTATTTGTTTTACTCAGCCAACCCTCATCCCCAGAAGAACATTTTGGTCTTATTTTTCATTGTTATATCAACACGTTATCAAGATCGGCCACAGATCATCATCAATCTCTTCCTTGTGTTTGCCTATTGTGTGTTTTTCCGAAAGGACAATATTCTACCTCTTCCTTTTTTAACCCCTTCCCAGCCACCAACAGCTCGGTGCCCCAGACTCCTGCCCCGACGCCAGTGGCCCCAACACCGTGCCCCAGGGGCCAGTTCTCCTGTGGGAGGCCCCACGCCTGCATACCCGCCTGGCAGCGCTGCGACGGCACCACCCAGTGCCTGGACGGGACTGATGAGCTTAACTGCCGTAAGTGGGGTATACACACGCAATGTGTTCTTTCCAGTATCCTAAATTGTGGCCTCAACGATGTTGCAATACATCATTGACGACAAATGTTAAATTCAATATCTCACAGAAGCACAATTCAATGGCTAGGCTGACAGCAGGGAATCATTGTTTACTCAACGGAGGCAGGGCTTCAGTGAAGTGCGAGGCAAGCACAGGTCGAAGACGGGAAATATGATAATGGAATGTACCTATCTATTCACTCCGGAACCAACGCACCCATTAGGACTGGAGTTACCGGCGCGACACCAGCTCTGACGTGTTTCCTCAGTTACACTTAACTTGACGCTGGCGTCATACACTTGCCATGACTGTGTCGTAACAATGACAAAAGAGTGTCTTGACTGCCATGGATGAGTCATAAACATGTCAATTTCAAACGTTTTATGTTCATGAAAAGCTGACATTGTTTGGGCTGTCCAAATGTCATTGATGACAAAATGTTTATGACCTTGACATAATGTTTATGACCTTGACATAATGTTTATGACGTGTCCATGACTGTGTTATGTCACTGTATGACAGTTGTGTTGGGTATGACGCTGGCATCAAATAAAGTGTTAGCGTTTCTTCTTCCATTAGCCACACGTCAGCCACTGCAGTGTGTGAACGGCAGCATGTGTGCGGACGGAGAGGCGTGCGTGTTGGACAGCGAGAGGTGCGACGGCTTCCTGGACTGCTCTGACCACAGTGACGAGGACAACTGCACGGGTAACACAGCTAGTCTGCATTTAAAAGAACGTGTGTGTGTGTGTGTGTGTGTGTGTGTGTGTGTGTGTGTGTGTGTGTGTGTGTGTGTGTGTGTGTGTGTGTGTGTGTGTGTGTGTGTGTGTGTGTGTGTGTGTGTGTGTGTGTGTGTGTGTGTGTGTGTGTGTTGATTTCTTGGCAGATGTTAAATACAATGCTGAAACTGTTAAGTAAAATACAGTTGTCTCATACCACGTTGTAACTAAACATTCTCGCAAAGCTAACTTGTTATTTAAGCGTATTCAGATAAAAAATTTCCCCTCACACCCACTCTCTCTTTCTGCCCCCACCCCTCCCCATTTCCCTGCCTCATTTCTTCCCTGTTCTGTCTCTATCTCTATCTTTCTCTGTCTTTCTGTCTCCCCCATCCCCACCTCCCTATTCGCTCTCTCTCTCTCTCTCTCTCTCTCTCTCTCTCTCTCTCTCTCTCTCTCTCTCTCTTCTCTCTCTCTCTTCTCTCTCTCAGACTCTTTGGCCTTTAAGATCCAGAATCTGCAGTGGAGTCCTAACCTCTCGGGTGCCGTCACCCTCACCTGGTCTCGGCCCAAGAACATGCCTCTGGCCTCCTGCTACTTCCAGGTTTACTACAGGTATACTGTCGCTTCCTTTCAGATTAGGAGCCTGGTACCCATAGGAACCATGTGTCATCTTTAAGGTGCGCACTTCTATCTAGTGTGTCAATCATAATAATGTTTATTTTCGTTTGTTCTCGGTCTGGAAAAATCTGCAGAGAAAATTATGTATTTCATTGGAAAAAAAAATTGTAAAAACGAAAGAAAGAAAGAAAGAAAGAAAGAAAGGAAATTCTGATTCATCCACTATGCTTGCATGGGTGTTATGGTGATGGTGGTGTTGAATGGATGTTGTTTTTCCAGGTTGATCGGGGCCCAGTCGTGGACGCAGATGGACACCCACAGCAACAAGAGCACGTACACACTGACGGTGCTGCGGCCCGACACCACCTACCAGGTGAAGGTACAGACCCAGTGTCTCAGCAAGCAGCACAAGACCAACGAGATGATCACCATACGCACGCCCGAGGGCGGTGAGTAGCACACGGACACACACGCACACACACACTCACACACAAGACCAACACCATATTACGTACACACACACACAACGCATAAGACCATACACACACCTGAGGGCGGTGAGAAACACACACGGGGACACACAACAAGAGACACGCCATTATGCACATGCACGCAAGCACTACACCATACGCACACCACAAGTTGGGTCTATCTCTTTGCGACTTCCACAAATATCTATTCTAATCTCTATAATGCTCTCCTCCGGTGTTGTGCTGCAGTCCCTGACCCTCCTGAGAACCTGCAGCTGGCGTGTGACCAAGGAGAGGATGGCAGCGTCCTGGTCTCCTGGGGCCCCCCTGCAGAGTCCCACGGCCTCATCAGAGAATACATCGTAAGTCCCACTCATACACTACAAATCATCACTGACCGCCTGGCAGAAACCTTGTTTCTCCACTTCCTGTTTTACTATATATTAAAATATCCCCCCCCCCCCCCAAATTACCCTTTTCTAATAAAAAAAACATCATCATTAGAAGTGTTTTTTAAATAATTTATGAAATGCATGGAAAATGAGTATTCTCATCCCCACACTCCTCCTGGGACTGTAACCAATACCCTGTAAATATCTGTTAGTCGCTTGTTGGGACTCCGCTTCAGCTAAGTGTAATGTGATGTTGTGTAATGTGATGTAATTGTGTGTTGATGTCCACAGGTGGAGTACAGTAAGAAGGGCAGTGCGGAGTGGTTCTCCCAGCGGTGCCCTGGCATCAGCACTGAAGTCAAGAACCTGGAGGCCAATGCACAGTACAAGTTCAGAGTAGGCCTCGCTTCTCCTCTTTCTTTTTAAAATCTTCATTTTGATGTTCATAGGCATTCAAGCACATTTATGCTTCTGCCTCTTTGGTGGGAATGCAGTCAAGCTTAATATTGCACTGTATTTTACAAATAAATCTCTTGTAATAACCATTATATTGAGTGGACTATACTTCAGCTTAATGAAATGTGTCTTCATGCAGGTGGCAGCAGTGACTGGCAGGGGTGTTGGGAACTGGACTGCTGTTAAAACCATTGACCCTCAGAAAGGTGAGAGATGCCAATTTTAGTGTTGGAATCTTTACAGACTCTCTAGGATAGGTTCTATTTCGTTCCTTCTGACCGCCAGAGGCGGTGCTTTCAGCACTGAATATTCATCTTACGGATCAGCAGGTCGAGAATTAATATCAACAAAGTAACACGTGACCTGGGTGACGTCACCCGATGACCCCCGTGTCAGGGGTTAAGACACCGGTGAACCCAGGAAGCGACGTCTTTCATCTTCTCGATTGCAGGTTTCGAGTTGATCGTTTGAGATTTTGGGATTGACCTGACGCTTTGTTCGTTTCGCACCCATAGGGTTGGGGCTGTGGGTTTTCCACCCCCCATGAAACGGCGTTGGTCGCTTTTTCCTTTGGGTATCTCTTTCACATTTACGATGTGTCCGACTCCGACTGAGTGTTATTCGCTCGGTGGAGGAGGGCTGGCTAGGCTACCTAGCCTGCCTAGCCCCTGGCTCGAGGCACTGTTCTCGCCGACTGGAGGCTAATAACTTGTCCTTTCCCGTGGAAGGTAGGCCGTTTTCTGATCATGTATTAACTGCTACCGCGTTATCTTCAGTAGTGTTTCCCGCAACTGGATTTGACGAGCGGTCTCGTGGCGTGATACGCTTTCGAGTTGGGATTAGGTATTAACGCCTGCCTGCCTGCCTATGTTGGCCATCGTTTGGGTAAGTGGACTGTCATTTACTGTTTCGATTTATTTTCGCGGTGTTTCTCGCCGCGGAATGTTACTATTACTGGGCGATTATTGTGACACTCGACGCGAGCTCGGTTACTTGGGTTCGCGTGCCTGTATTTACGTTACGGCTTCATTGTTTGTACAGTGTAGCCTGTCTGTACGGTTGCTCCACGGGCCAGTGTGTTTCGCTGTGCCCTTGCACCGTTGGCGTCACGCTGCTCCAGAGATTCAATCTACAATACAATCTCTCTCTCTCTCTGGCTGCACTCTGCTCACCCCGGTTGTTATTCCTGCCGGGTTGTGTTCTTCACTGGTTTATTATTGTCTGTTTTCACCTGGGGTGTCTTCGCCCCAGAAGTGTATATTTGCCTTGCATTTCTATCACTGTGCTACTCCTGTCTGCCCATGATATTGGCTGTGCTTATGGTATGTCCTCTATTGTGAGTCACTGGGTGTACAGCGCCTACCGACTACATTGCAATGTAATGTACTTTACTTTACTTTATTTCTTCAGGACATTGCACATGACTGTACGTATACATACATGTACATATATGTAAATATGGCAGATTGTAGCCCGAGGGCTAATTTCCATCTGGTGTCCAAAATAGACCGAATCCAAAATGGTAATGTCCATTATTATTTGTTTGTCAGCTTGGTGTTGCCGCCTGGCTGCTGGCTCCTGTGGGCTACACTTGGGGCGTCCTCGCCCCTTGTGTTTTATATTCGCAGTATTTGCTGGACATTGTAGTGTCATCTCCTACCTGCTGCCAACTTTTTGCCTACTATTGGGGTGCCCTCGCCCTGTGGGTATGTGTTGTTTGTTTGTTCCCTTCTGTGTGTTGCAGTGTTCGCTTCCCGACACGGGACCCTCGTCTTGCCTGATTACTGGGTTTCTAATTGGCTGCCATTGGATGTCCCAGCCCCTTCTGTGTGGTACTCACCAGTTGGCCTGGAGCTCTTGCATCGGCTACCACTGGGGTGTCTTCGCCCTGCTGTGTGTATTGCCTTGTTTACCTGTCGGCCCTGACTGTCCGACTGCTGGCTTCCCTCTCGGCTACCACTGGGGTGTCCTCGCCCTGTGTGCCTGCCTGCCTGACTGATGCATTGTCGTCTAGGCCCCTGGGACTGGTGCCTCTCCTGCCTGGAGCTGAGATGCCTGCGGCTGGGGTTGACAGCTGTGGCCTGTGCTGCTTGCTCAGGTCTGCGTGCGAGAGCACTTACAGCCGGGCTGACACGATTTGGCCCTCGGCCTACAGTTCCGCTGGCCACTGGTGGTGTTGTCGGCCCTGTTTTGCCGACCTGCAGCCTCTGACACACGGTGACCGTGTTTTCAAATGTGCCCTGCCTGCTAGCGACCCGGATGGTCGCACGCCGCCGCCACGGCAGTCGCCCACCACCGCCACGACTGTCGCCCACCGCCGCCACAGCTGTCGCCTGCCGCCGATGCCCGCACCATGCCCTCTGTTCAGGTGACACCGTCACAGCCCAGTTGCATTGCTTGTTGCATTGCATTGGCACTGGGCCCTTTCTGGGTGAGTTGGCCATGGGTGTTTTTCGCCCGATGGCTACATGTGAGTGCCGTACCTGCTACTGCTACAGAGTGGGTTTCTGGCCACAGGTGGCCTCCACCCTGTGGCATGCTTGTTGATGCCATGGCTACTACAGCTGCCACGGCGTGCCGCTGGGCCGTACGCACCCTGCCATTCCGGTTTACATGGCTTGCTCGGTTGCTTCGCATGCTTGCATACTTGCTCTCTTGCATGGCTGCATGACTTGCATGAGACCGCATGTGTGCTCCCCGCTCCTCTGCTGGTCTCTACCATTCGGCGTCCTGCGACTGTCTGTTGCTCTCCTGGATACCGCCTGCTGTCGGCTGTTTCATCCATTGGCTTCTTGTGGACGCCCGGAGCGCCTCAACCGCCATGACTACTACAGTTGCGCGTGTTGCTCCGCTTCATGCCCCTCTGTGTAGCTTGCTTTTCCCTACCTCACGACTGGTTCTAGTCGTTCTCCTGGGTTTGGCTGACCGTGGGTGTCTCCACCAGTCAGCTCCTTGCATGCACCGTTGGCGTTTCCGCCTGTACGACTGCTGCTGCTCTGGGTGAGTGGTTTCACACCATACCCTGTTTTATGCTCTTTGGCACTCCTGCGGGACTGTCTGGAGTCTGTTGGCCTTGGCCGTCTTCACCGTGGACCGTTGTGATTACAGTTGGTGCCTTCGCCTCTTCTGCTGTGGCTTCGGTATGCAAGATATGCTCTGCGTCCTGTTGTCCGCTTTTGCCCACTGTCGTACGTCTGGCATGTCGTCGTCCTCCTGACCTGGTTGAGCCTGGGACTCTTTTGCCCCTTGGCTCGCGGAGTGTGCCGTTGGGCTTAAGCCTCTGTGACCGGTGCACGTGTATGTCGGCATTGCTGCCCTGGGTACAGGACCCAGGTGCTTCCTTCACTGTCCTCGACTGTGGCGCGTAGGTCGACTGCTGCACGTCGTCCCCCCGAGCTCTTGGGCTATGCGTGGACTTGCCATGGGCTGCTTAAGAGTGCCATTGGTGCCGGCACCACTGCAGCTGCGGCTGCTACTGGTATGTTGGAGCGTTACCGCTCCTTCTCCCATTGTTCTTCATGTTTCCCCACTTCATGTGTGGTATATCCGGGGGTCAGGATGCCACTCTGACTGCTACTACTGTACGGGAGTGACCCCACTCCGGGCTCTCCCTTCGAGTTTTCGGTGGCTTACGACTGTTCGCTCTGTTGGCCTCGCTATGGATGGTCTCACATGAGTGCTCTGGGCACCGGTGGGCGTACACGCCCCTACGACTGTGGATTCTGCATCTGGCTGGTTCAGCTTCATGCTCTGCTGTCTGCTGCAGGAGCATCGCAGTTGGCTTGTCATGGGCATCTGCGCCCTGTGTCGCGCACCTTTCCCGCTGGGCCCGGCTTGTTGACGCTTGGACTGTTTACGCGTCTCTGCTGCAGTGGCTGTACCTACTACTGGTTACCCTGCCTGTCCCGCCTGTCTATACCCATGGCCCCTATGTGGCCTTTACTGGTGTTTGGCTGACCGTGACGCTGTGCGCGATGGGTCGACGATCAGGCATTGGCCGGGCTGCAGGAGGCCTCCATCTATGGCCCTGCCGGGTATTGAACCACTTCTGACCGCCCTCCTTGCCTTGCCGGTCAGGGCGTTGATCTGGCGGGGTGCACTGCCCTGACCACTTAGACACGTCGCAGATGAGCTCGTCTGCGAGGTCTATGATGCAGCGCTGCGTACGACGTGCATTGGGTTCTTGATGTCCCATGTCTTGTTGGCCTTCTCTCGGCCCCCATGGACCGTTTTGGGACGCCCCCTGTGAGTTCTCTCTGACTCCTGGTTGCTGGCATTCGCCTGTCTGGCCTGAGTGCCGGGGCAGAGTCACACAAACCTTGGCCGTGGTACGGTGATTGGTTTGGCTTGCGCGACACCCTTGTCGGGGCCTTGCTGGAAGCAGTCTGCTCTCTTCCGGCGGCCCCTATATGTCCCTTTTGGTCCGTCCGCTTTGGGCAAGCCACGACGCGGCTTTTGTGTCGCACCGGCCGTGCAGCCGATGCTGCATGTGGTTTTGTTTCGCTCACGCTGTTGTTCTCGCTGGCATTCGCCTGTCTGGCCTGAGTGCCGGGGCAGAGTCACACAAACCTTGGCCGTGGTCCGGTGATTGGTTTGGCTTGCGCGACACCCTTGTCAGGGCCTTGCTGGAAGCAGTCTGCTCTCTTCCGGCGGCCCCTATATGTCCCTTTTGGTCCGTCCGCTCTGGGCAAGCCACGACGCGGCTTTTGTGTCGCACCGGCCGTGCAGCCGATGCTGCATGTGGTTTTGTTTCGCTCACGCTGTTGTTCTCGACCTGGTGCGCTTCGTCCTGTTCTCGACATGCAGACCCCCGGCCTGGTGTCTCTAGGCGTCGATTTCTGCTTCTGACCAGCGTACTTGCGGGCATTGGAAGTGGAGGCTCTCCTTCCTTGCTCTCCGCCCCTTCCAGGTGTTGGGCATGCCGACCTCGGCATCCCACGTTGTCCCTCTTGGCCTCCGCTTGCTGAGGCCTCTTTGGGTTGGATATGCCGTTATGGCCCCTGCCAGGTCCTACTGTCGCTGACTGCTCTACATTGCGTCTGGCTACCATGTCCGCCTTCGACCCTGGAGGTGGAACTCGCGTCTGTTCCGCTCTGCCCTTGCGCCGTGGAGTCATGCCCACTGCTGCTGCCCTTGCGCGGTGCGGTCGTGCCCACTGCTGCTGCCCTTGCGCGGTGCGGTCGTGCCCACTGCTGCTGCCCTGGACGGTTGGTCTGCGGTGGCAGTCCAACACTGCCTGCGACCTGTGGGCCCCCTGATGATGGCCGTACCTTGGATGAATGTAGGGACTGGCCATCCTGATTGCCCTCAGACGCTCTCTGGCCTGTCTTGCGGTCTTGTGTGGAGCGGGCGGCTCATCTATCATGTGCGCCGCCTTGGGTCCTTGCCCTCTCTGGGCCTGTTACAGCGGCTGCTTTCAGAGGCCGACACTTGTCTGATGGGCATGGGAGCAACTTCCTTATGGGCGTCCAGTGCCCTGTTGTTGACCTTTTCCGTGGTTCGCCTCTTCCATTGTGGCTCCTCCCGTTTGTGGCACCGGGTGGTATGGTACCGCTACGGGGTGGCACAGGTGTCCCCGTCAACTGTTATGCTAACTGCTTACTTGCTGCCCCCTGTGGTTCTCACTCAGGGAGCTCGTGGATCCTTTGGGCCAGGTTACACTGGCTTCCATGTGGCCGTTGGTACGTGCTAGGACGTGTACGGCACGGCCTCCTCGGCATCAGGCTGCACCATTGCCTGGTTTTCTTACTGTTGCCCCACATGTTGCTGTGGTGCTGGCGGTGGCTTCAGGCCGTCTCAGTAGTACTGACGACGGGTAGGCACTCCTCATGACTTTGTTGGTATTGGTCATCCAGTGCTGAAAGCACCGCCTCTGGCGGTCAGAAGGAACGAAATAGAACGAAGGTTATGTATATAACCACGGTTCTATGAGTTCCGGATGACCGCCAGAGCTTGGCAGTCACTCGGAGTGTGTTCGAGAAGATTTGCCAAGACGTCGCTTCCTGGGTTCACCGGTGTCTTAACCCCTGACACGGGGGTCATCGGGTGACGTCACCCAGGTCACGTGTTACTTTGTTGATATTAATTCTCGACCTGCTGATCCGTAAGATGAATATTCAGTGCTGAAAGCACCGCCTCTGGCGGTCATCCGGAACTCATAGAACCGTGGTTATATACATAACCTTCGTTTTCTGTGCCTTTACATCCTGGGCAGGTCATGTAAAACTATTTGTCTACCTTTGTGTCTCTGTCTGTCTTTTCTTTCTTTCTTTCTTTCTTTCTTTCTTTCTTTCTTTCTTTCTTTCTTTCTTTCTGTCTTTCTTCCCTCCATCCCATGTTCTGTAGCTCTGCCTGCTCCAGTGGTGACTCCAGGCCCGGTGACAGAAGACAGCATGAGCTTTGACTTCAGCTATGAGTATGAGGTCAGTACCAGACCATTTGTACCGTAAATACCAAATAATAGCCGGGTTCCAATTAATCACTCATTGATCATACATACAAAAACGAACACAATGCCTTTTGTTGTTGTTATAAAAGAATAATGAGATTTTAAGCCTTTCTATGAGGCTTATATCGTTATACATATATGGGTAACTCATACATAGATATGGTGTCATATGGAACCATACATGCATCTCACCAAGCATCTTGTGTTACGGGTGTAAAGATGAATTGTTATGGAATAACCATTGCATACAAACATGCAATCAATATGCTTCAACAGTTTCATAAAAAAACACAGGTCCAAAGTTTTAATGTATGCTAGGTAGCTCGACCAAAGGTTAAAACAAAACCAAAGAAAAAAAAAATCATAAGTCATCAAAAACCAAGTTGTTGTAACGTGGAAAGGTGGTAAACTCTTATCTGAAAGTGGTATAATGCAGTTAACAGTGATATTGTTTGTGTGATGCCAACAGGTGAAACAGTACGTAGTGGTGTTGTCATGGGCATTTGATGACCATGTGAAGGAAAGCAGAAACTACACCTTCCATGGCAAGACATTCAAAGGTACTTCACTGTCCAATACATCAAAATTGAGTAGACTTTCATGCCAGTGCAGAGATTTCACAGATATTACTTCTCTGCATGCTTGTTTGTGAGTAAGCTTATTCTACGACCCACTCTCCATGTGTGTAAACTAGGCGTAAATCACAACTGCTGCATACATGGTTGTCTTTTCCTATTTCCCAACTCTGCATGCCTTGTTCTGTGCAGCATTGAACCTGACTGCTGTGCACATCCAACAGATGGCAACAAGTAGAGTTTGGCGTAGAGCATTAGTAAACCTCCCTCCCAAAGCCTCATTCAATATCGGTAGCGCTGAGCTATCGGTCTGGACCTTTAGCTCAGCGGTATGGTGCTGTGACTCCCATGCCCGCGGGTTCGAACCCCAAGTTACAAACTAGCCCTGAGTGACGAACTAGCAGAGTTACACATGCATCCCTCTGCATAACGTCATATCAAATAAAACACCTGTGTGTTTGTGCGCAGCGTTGAATCTGACCGCCGGCACGATGTACGAGATGGCAGTGTGGGCCCACACGCGTAGTGGCGACAGCCCCACCACACTGCAGCGGCAAGGGACGGCCGGCTCCCAGCCCCACCCACCTCTCCTCAAGGCCCGCGCACTCAACCAGACCGCCGTAGACTGCAGCTGGAACTCAACCGCAGGACTGGTAAAGAGTGTAGCATGTGTGTGTGTGTGTGTGTGTGTGTGTGTGTGACAGGTGTAAATCACACATTATTGGTTCATAATTCAATTATACTTGCACTATAAGCGATTAAGAGATTCTAGTAGAGATTAGTTAAACTGAACTATTGGGGAGGGGGGTTGCTGCTTGTTGTCAGGGATGGTCAAGTTTGTGAGCAATTTCATCTATACAGACGTATGGTATCTTCTTTTATTATTTTATTTTCTGGTTTTATTCAATACCATATGAACTGTGTATGTGTGTCTGTGTTTGTGTGTGCATGCAGACATACGGTATCTTCTTTGCGACATCGTTCCTGGACTTGTACCACTGGCCTCACAACCAGAGCAGCAACAGCAGCAGCCTCACCGTCACCGTGGATACCGACGAACAGTACCTCTTCCTGGTGAGCCTCCTCTGCTCTTGGGTGACATTTCACCCTAACCACTCTACCATGTCATTTGTTAGGCCCGGGACATGCTTTTATAAAAGATGTTGTTGGGCTTTTTAGGCCTTTATTCATGATAGGATAGGCAGGAAAGCAAGTGGGGAGAGAGACGGGATAGGGTCGGCATAGGAGCCAGGCCGGACTTGAACCCGGGTCGGCGGTGTAGCAGTGCAGCACCCCACCGCCTGAGCCACGGCAGGGCCTAAGCCAGGGACACGCTTACTGCAGGATATGCGTGTGGACACTTCGTGCAGGAACGTGCTGCCATGCAAATTTTATGTCAATTTTACGTGCAACAGAGCACCAGACACAATGTGTACGCAGATGCGCACGTACAGTGCAATATTGGCAGGACCGCGAGGGGCGATCTTCTGAACTTCCTTGTTGAGGTCGCGGTACAGTCAAACAATGATGGAAAATTATTTATGAGAGGCTCGTTGCCCATCTGCCCACTACATGATGCCTCCAGTGTCATGCATTGTGCTCTGATTTTTCTGAAGCAAGTACCAGTATGTGCACTCGGTCGCATGCAGTTGCGTGCGTAAATTGAGGCTCACAGCAAACATGTCCCCAGCCTTAGATTTAAATATTAATTAATATAATTATATTACTATTTAATTATGAGCAGTTCCTCGGGCTGGTCTCTTCTCTAGTCTCATGGTGTTTTCATCATGCCAGTGCCTCAAAATTATTTATTGGATTAAACTTTTATTATTATTTAATAGTAGCATCATTTCATTTGTTTTGACTTAAAGGCACAACAGGTCAATTGTGGCTACAAGGCATCTCTCCAAAGGGACGACAGTTGAAAATGAGCCTTTTGGCTAGCACTATCCCATTTACATCCATCTTTATTAATGTGTGTCCTGTCCTTTTAAATGATTAAATGATTTTAAATGACTTTTTAATTGTTGTCTGAGTGTAGGATTGTACTGCCAAAAGAAGAAATGTAGGCTATTGTTTAAATGCTTTGGGAGACATAGGGCTGCATTGCAGCCTAGTAGTATTTCTGCATAATTCATTTGTAGTGCAGAACCAGTGCTTGTGAATAAAACATCAACATTAGTCTGTGCAAACCTAAAGGACCGTTTTGTGACCGAATCTATGTGCTGCTTAATGAAGACAACTGACCTCAATGATGATGTGCTCTTGCGTATGCTCGCTTGTGTTTGTGCTCTTGTGTATGTGCGTGCCTGCCTGCGTGCGTGTGTGTGCGTGCGTGCGTGCGTGTGTGTTTCTAGGTCCGGGTAATCTCTCCGTACCTGGGCCCTCCCTCCAACTATGCGGTGGTGAAGATGATTCCGAGTGAGAGGCTACCGCCGCGTAACCTGCACCGGGTGCGAGTGGACCAGACCCAGGCCACACTCAAGTGGCAGCCACCCTACGACGCTCCCGCCACTGCACTGGTAATCACGACACTTACCGTGGTTTTCAAACTTTCTTGAATAAAAATGCCCCCTTGACCTCGTTGTAAGTCCATAACTCAACACTTGCAGCCACAAAGTGCACAGGAGATATACAGAACATAGGTGCAAATGACAAGTGGGTTTGGTTTTTTTCAAGTAGTTTTAAGTCTTTCTCTTTTTTTGTAGACGTACGCGATCCACCTGCGCGACACTGTGCGCCGGACGGAGCGCAGCTACAAGCTGACGACGGCCAACAACACGGTGGAGTACAGCCTGAAGGACCTGGAGGCCGGCGGCCACTACGTCATCACCATCAGACTGCGCAACATGAGCAAGGAGGCCAGCTACACCCTCAACACAGGTACACCTCAGATAACACACCTACAGCCAGCTACACCCTCAACACAGGTACACCTCAGATAACACACATACAGTACAGCCAGCTACACCCTCAACACAGGTACACCTGAGATAACACACATACAGACATCTACACCCTCAACACAGGTACACCTGAGATAACACACAGCCAGCTACACCCTCAACACAGGTAGACCTCAGATAACACACATACAGTACAGCCAGCTACACCCTCAACACAGGTACACCTGAGATAACACACAAACAGCTACACCCTCAACACAGGTACACCTGAGATAACACGCATACAGCTACACCCTCAACACAGGTACACCTCAGATAACACACATACAGCCAGCTACACCCTCAACACGGGTACACCTGAGATAACACACATACAGTACAGCCAGCTACACCCTCAACACAGGTACACCTGAGATAACACACATACAGCTACACCCTCAACACAGGTACACCTGAGATAACACACAAACAGATACACCCTCAACACAGGTACACCTCAGATAACACGCATACAGCTACACCCTCAACACGGGTACACCGGAGATAACACATACAGTACAGCCAGCTACACCCTCAACACAGGTACACCTGAGATAACACACATACAGCCAGCTACACCCTCAACACAGGTACACCTGAGATAACACACATACAGCCAGCTACACCCTCAACACAGGTAAGAGGACTACACCTCTACACCTGAGATAGTAAACATATACCATTACAGATGAGGTTAACCCATTGGCGCCTGAGCCCGTTTTTAGAAAAGGTCCCCAATGCCTGAGGATTTTTTGAGATAAGAAAAAATGGTTGGAAACTCCTATGAAAAATTCAATATCTCAGCCTCTGGAACACATAGGGACATGGGACAAATTGCATTTAAAAGGTAAAATCCTCTGCTTTCACGGGATTATGCTCATTCAGCATTAACACTAACACATATTCCTTAAAAAAATCATATCTCATCATCAAATGATTGAAAAAAGTTTCATGTGCTTTCAGGATAATTCTTCATGCTGCTATTTATTATAGGCTATTAGGCTACTAGGCTATTGCTACTGTTACAATAGCCGACTATAACTAAATCATAATGGGCCTAATCATTATTATTATAATTATTAGGCAGTCATTTCTGCCATAAATCGGGGGACATTTGTCGAATAGGCCTACAGCCACTTGCTCTCCCACCGGCGAGTATGGCCGTTGTATTTCTCCAAACGTTATGCAGAGACCGATGAGCAATTTCATCCTATTTTGAGACGGGGCTCCACTTTGAGCTGGATGGCCGTGCGTCTATAATCCGCATGTCTACCGTTCTCTGCCTCACCAGGCTATCACCATATCCGAAAGTTCCTCAGAGAAAATATTGTGAAATAGGCCTATATCTAAAGGACGTGCTTCCTCAAATATTGGCACCTTCGCCAATTGCCCCGAGTGTCGGAGTGAACTTTTAGTAGCCTAACGTCGGGTGCGAAATCTAGCTGACTGTCTATTTGGAAGCACTCACCCACCCCTTCATGCGGCCGCGGCAAATCACACTCCTGCTCTCTATCTAAAGGGTCTTCCATCATATTCCCTTTCCTCGATTAAAATCTCTTCATTACCTTTCAACTGAACATCACGTTCGCTGTAACAGTGTGTCTCGCGAACCACAGCCTTTTTTTTACCTGTGTGAAATGGTACCCACGTCTGCAGAAGCGAGCATGGTTGATTTCATTTGATATTTCTGTCGACGAATCAAACTTTTTTTTTTGCCACATGATCTTTAAAAAATCGAGAACACCCACCTCTTGTGTATTTGAACAAAATATTGTGCAATGCATCTCCCATGCGTCTTGAAAATATTGACAAATCAATCATGTTGCGTTTTGCAACAACCGGCGTCAGGGCCAATGTTGCGTAACGCAACAACCGGCGTCAATGGGTTAAGACAGCTTCACCCTACAATAATTATGATAATAATGATAACCATAATAATACATTTTATTTTAAGCGCCTTCCAAAAAACCCAAGGTCACTGAGAATAAATAAAGCAAAGAAAAAATAATTTGTAACAGAAAAATGGATACAGAGCTGTTCAGTTGTTGACGTGTGTGCGTGTGTGTACATGTGCGTGTGTTCCTCAGTTCCCCTGCCAGCACCTGAGGCCCTAAAGATCCTGAATGAGCAAGATCACATCATCCTCTTCTGGAAGAGTCTGGCCGTCAAGGAGAAGACCTTCAACGAGAGCCGGGTAAGGACCCAATCACTTGTCTAGAACTGCACAGTTAATCAAAACGTATTTGATTTGGTTGGATTCTACAAAACATATTTTTTTCCCCATAATGCAGTGCATGACATCACGTTGGGGACTGGAAAACCAAGATTTTGTAAACTCTCTACTGAAGGGGATTCCCTAATGTGACATCATCACTAAATTCAGTTTTTTTGTTTTTTTTAAATGTTAATACATGGATTCTAAGGTCCTCTGCATATCGGTTCTGACAGCACTGCAAAGCACTTTCGCTTTCAAAGCAATTCCGACCCCCGCAGACAATTTCAACATAGCAGAGCATGGATAGTCAATGGGCAGCTCCGACAAAATAGAACTCATCCTTATTCGCCAGCTGATGTCCATGGACATCGGCGCCAATGTGTGGGGCTGTATTGAAAACTATGGAATTGAACTTTGGCGGAGCAGTGCTCACACCATTTCAGAGGATTTTCCATGGTACACATTGTATCTTGAGTGCTTTAAGTACCTATTAATCATCATTGGTGGTTAACCTGCACAAATGTAGTTTATATATAAACGTAGTTGTGGAGGAAGTCCGAGAGTGATTGACAGCTGTCATTACTAGCCCCCGCCTTCGCACAAATTTTAAATCCCTCCTTCCCTCCTTCGCTCGGCATGTGCGAAGGCTGTCCGAATTGTCCCACCACCTCCACCTACTCCTCCATTTCACTAGATCACCCAGCTACATTTCCCCTATACTTAAGGTAAGCGGATCTCATCCAGCATGATCTCCGTTTAAAGCACCCCAGAACCGAGGCCAGCTAACATGCCAAACATGCCTATTGCCCATGCCTACTGTACTCGAGGGTAAACTGGTGAACCACCTCGTAAAGCTTCTCTCTCCCACCTACCCCAACAGGGCTACGAGGTGCACATGTATGACAGTGTGACCAACGCCACCACGTGCCTGGGCAACACCACGGAGACCTTCCTGCGCATCAGCAACCTGCTGGCCCAACACAACTACACCTTCTCCGTCCGCGCCCGCTGCCTCTTCAACGGGCAGCTGTGTGGAGAACCGGCACTGCTGCTGTACAACGAGCCCGGGGAAGACGGAGGTGAGACACAGTTTTCCAGCTTGGAGCAGGCGTCACTCTTAAATACTTTGATTGTGAGGGTGCTGGCTCAAATGCTCAGCTCCATTTTTTTAAGAAAGAGGCCACACCTTCCATATCATGTTTTTTTTTTAGTAATGCATTTCAGCGTGTGCCTTCCTCAGTGCACACTGAAGGTGGCAATAGCGAACATATGGCAGACATACAGTGTAGTTGCACCTGAGTTGCTCCTGCTGCTGCTACACCTGTATGTTCACAAAAAACTCAACTTTAATGTCCTCTGCTTAGGTTCCAGTAACAAGTCCCAGTCTGGGCGGTCGGGGGACATGGCGGCCATCGTGGTCCCTGTGCTGTTCCTGCTGTTGCTGGGTCTGTGTGGGGGTCTGCTGGTGCTGTACCTGAGGCATCGCCGCCTGCAGCACAGCTTCACCGCCTTCGCCAACAGCCACTACAGCTCACGCCTCGGGGCAGCCATCTTCTCCTCGGGCGACGAGCTGGGTAAGAGGAGGACAAGTGTGTGTGGGTCTGTGTGTATGTGATGAGGGTTGATGTGTGTGTACGTTAGAGGACAAGTGTTTGTGTGTGCGTGTGTGTGTATGTGATGGGGATTGGTGTGTGTATGTGATAGGGATTGGTGTGTGTATGTGATAGGGATTGGTGTGTGCGTGTGCGTGTGAGCGTGCGTGTGCGAGTCAGAGACCGTATGTGTGTGTGCATGCTTCTTGCAGTGACGGAAAGTAGGTCCAGTGCTGTTGTTATCATTCATTTTTTAGGTGCTCTGTGTTTAAACTTTTTAAAGTCTATTGATGTGAACAAACTTAATCAATGTATTTATTTATTTATTTCATTGTTGTTTTTTAATATGTCATGTTAAAATTCATTTCCCATGACCCATGACGATTGGCCATAAAATAGCCACAGCTGCTAAAGCGGTGAAAACAAACAAATGTTCCTTGTGGAAGTCTGATCTGATCTCCTGTGCTCTTCCTCCTTCCTCAGGTGACGATGATGAAGATGCTCCCATGATCAGTGGCTTCTCAGATGACGTTCCCATGGTGATAGCGTAGCAGGGACACCCCCCTCCCCCTTCTACTCTACTTCCCCTTCCTCCTTCCACTCCTACTCCTCCTCAATATCATACTGTACAATAATGTACCATGCACACATACACACACTCACACACTCATATAAACACACACACACACACACACACACACACACACACACACACACACACACACACACACACATTCTACAATACCGCACCCCCTATACTCTGGGTGCATGTGCCAAGTGGTTAAACATACAGAGGGGGAGCTGCAAAAAAAGAAAAAAATACCCTCCCATCAACCAATCAACCAAACACCCCGCCAGAGGCTGTTTACAGGCGCAGGAGAAAAGGGAGACAAAGAAGAAGCGTGGAAAGAAAGAAAGCAAGAAAGAATATTTTTAAAAGAAAAAAAAAAACGTAAGATGCACTTTTTTTGGATGCGCAATAAATTATTTTTTTATATGGGTGATGGACATTCTGGGGGACACAAGAAGCTGAAACTGTGAAGGAAAAATAATTTTAGTGTGTCAGGGACGATGAAAAAAATAATCCCTGTTGTACTATAACGTGATTCTGTGTTAAGAACCATGCATAGGCTTAAAGCCACGCTTAGTAAATAGATAACGGAAGAAGCAACACGTCACAGAGACGTAGAGAAGTAGAAGCAGAATGACAAAACCCAAAAATTTCATTTTATGAATGTACAGTGGAGAAAAAGACATGAATACTTTGTGAAAAGGGAAATGGGTATGTTACATGTTGTTGGCACTCAGTACTTGCACAGATTTAATTGTTTTATAAGTTCTTTAAAAAATGTATCACTGTGTGTCAGTAATGTAGACATAACCTGAATTTACCTATGGTACCTTGTAAGAATCTGTGTTTTTAGATTTGTGGGTTCCCAGTATGACGTGACTTACATTATGCAGGTGTGATGAACTGTTACTTTTTTTCTTTCTTTTTGCTGTTGTTGAGACTGCGTGAGTGAGCGAGAGAGGATAAAAAGCTGAGAATTAGGGGCAAAGAGACTCTTGTCTAGTCGCATGCTTTGATGAATTTTGGCTATAGATGATCATTTTGGTACTTCACATAAATTGCCAGTACTTACAGAAGTTAGCGGTCAGGAACCTTAAGAAAGATAACAGAATTAAAATAATAATGATAATAATAATAATAATAATCATGAAATTGTGTAGGCCTGTAATGAGGTCTCTGAAAAATAATTGTTTACTCAAAAAATGCTGTGCATATCTTAATCTCTTAGCTTGGAATGGCTTGCTTAGGTTCACATTCAGGGGATCATTTCATCGATCTCATCGGTACATGCAAGTTCTTTCGAGTTTAGATTTAAAATTTTAATAAAATTTAAAACATGTTATTAATATTGTTGGGCCATAGCTAGCCTACCTTAGCCTAGTCTAGCCTGTTAGCACCTCTCAGTAATGGCGTGAGGTGCGTGCACATAGACATAGATTAGTCTATGCCTATGTGCGTGCAGGCCAGTGATGGTAGGTGTTGCCATAGCAATGTTCTCAGGGCACTGGTAGGTCAAACAGACGTCACAAGGTCACACAGAGTGGCCAATCAGAGCTCTGGACAGACTTCCTTTTAGAATCCACCCTTAAGTTCGTTTGGTGGTACATAGGTCAAAAGAATTCAGACAGGAAAATACAATGCAGTTTGAGAGGCAAAAATGGTGAAAATCTTGACAAAGAGCCGGTCCTTAAGACATGATGTGATGATTGGACAAGTGGTAGTGTTTGCTGGAAGAAACTGCACTCTTCTAGTCTATACTATATCAGTTACATGGTATGTCTGACATGATCACTTGTTCACTTGAGTTTGTAGTGCACTATAAAGGATGTGTTCCATTGTTTTGAGCCCTACATAGTGCATACTATAGTGAGCATGTCAGACTCCGCCCCACTTCCTCCACAACCAATCCCACAATTCCCTCTGCCCAATCAACTGGATGTGTCTGATGATGTTTTATTATTTTTGTTTCCTTTCTACTTTGTGTTCAATGAATGTATTCAAACAGGCAGTTCTTTTTCCCTGTTTGGGGTGAAGTTTATCGTCCTTTTTTTAATGTTTTCTTCCTCTTAAAACAATATCACTGGAACCTCACCTGGAAGATTCATCCGTGAAGTCAGTTTCTAGGAACTGATAAGGTATCCACGAGGACCTTTTATTCCAACCAGCTTAGTGTCCACTAGTGTTAGGCAGATAGACCACCCCTTGTCTTTATTGTGTAGCCGGGTCAAAGACGTGAAAAATGTCATTGTCATTCAGTGTAACGGATGCCTTCTGCTGACTGTAACTGTAAAAAACACGACTCTTTTTATTTATTTGTTACAGGGAATTCATGGAAGCCTCGGCTGTCATCCATTCACTTGAAACAATTTTAAAATCATGTTTTTTTGCAGTTACAGTCAGCGGAAGTTGTCTGTAACACTGAATGACAAAGACGTCTTTGACCCAGCCGTCTCTCAAGCAGATGTGCACTTGTCCCTCCTCCGAGAAGGCCCAGACCCAATGAGAACTCATCCTACAGTGGCTCTGTGCTTTTAATTGGCCAACTCTGTTGCAGGGTCAGTTGCTCATTGGAGGTTATAGTTGTTACGTTTTTTTGTTTGTTTGTATGTTTTTTTGTCAATGTTCCTTTTTATTCCTCATTATTTTCCTTTGTCATGTTCTATTTTGTTTGTATATTCAGTTGGTTGTGGCCTTAAAATCAACAGAAGAATTCAAAATATTAGTGACAGATTCTAGATGGACAATTGATTTTCTCTCTATTTTTTGCTTTTGATCTGTTTGTTATCCTTTCTCCGTCTTTGGTTTGCCACTTATGCCTTACAGAAACATATTAAGCTAGAGGTATGTACCTATGTATGGAAGTATGTATGTATGTATCTTTTTTGTCACTTGTAAATGTCAAACACGTGCACACACAGTACACAAATACACTGAACTTATAGGACTGGAGGCTCAGAGAAAAAAGAGATGTTAAAATTTGCAGACAGAACAGTTAGTCCCGAAAATCTTAACTACTGTGGGCTAGCCTTTTCACCTGTCTCCAAACTGAGCCATTTGTGACCTCGTTTTCCCCCCTATTCCTCATGTCTCCTTTTTTGTCAGTTTAATTTTTTTAAAGCTTATACAGCAAGTTGGTTACATACTGTATGTATATGTTGCTTCAGGAGTCACATATTTTAATCTTGTCAAATAGAATGCGTATGTTTCTTTGCACACAAAATGGCACGTCAAATTCACCACATTCTCCTTTATTGTGTTTTTATTCAGAAGGAGTGATGCATCAGGAAAGGACAGAGATGTTCAGAGATGTTTTTGAACCACTTATGCTGAAATAAACTGTAAAACTGTATCGCTTATGCTTCTTACTGCTGCTGTGATGTGTGACTGAATTGCTGTGACTGAATTTCCTTTTTAGCCTATTTTAATATTATTGTTATTGTTAGGGCTCAAGTACTTGTCACACCTACAAGGGTTTGACAAACCTTCAAACATTCAACCTTCAAACATTCAGTATAATTTGCAGCAAGTAGACTAGTAAATTCTAGGGTTGAGCCAACCGGGCCGTTTCCCAGGGCGACATCCAAGAGGGGACGGCACCATTGTGGCACTCTGTCCCTGACGACATGGCGAAAATCACTAATTAGTGCTACTAAGAGGATATTTCCATGCCATTACCACACTAGCCAAAATAACATGCCGTTAGTGGGTTATAAGGGTTTTTATTGCCGGGCAGTGGGGATGGGGGTGCAAGTCATTGTAGGATCTACTGTGGGTAAACTAGATGAGCCCACCCAGCAGCTTTGCCTATGGTGCCGTTTCAGACGATACATTTCAATCTCACTTGCCAGACAAGCTGTCAGGTAAATTTGGCCTACATTGACACTCATTCAAGAACCCCACAGATGTTGTGTCAGATATGTTGGAAACAATTCATTTGAAAGTGGTCTACATAGAGGTGCCATGGATATTCTGGATGTCATAACAGTAATTTGATCAGATTTGGTTTTGGAATCTCAAGTTGTCTTTGTTTAGTTGTATGACAAGACAAAAAAAACTAATCTAAGCATCTATATTGTGCAATTAATGTTCTTCTTATGATGGTTACATGACACCCTTATGTAGACACCCCCCAAAGAAAGTGTTACCAATAGAGCAGTTATTGACATTACTGATTGCAGGCAGGTGATTGTCAACTTCACTAGAGACACTGAGTTGCAGTTGAAACAATGCAATGTAAACCATACAGTATAATATTGTATTATAAGGGCCTTTCCTGAAATTAGGTCATAAAGTACTGCTTTAAATGACCGCTTTCCAGAGAATAACTGAAGAGGCAGCATGCAGTATGTAACCAGAACCATCCCCCAAACCGCCCCCAGGTCTGCGTGCGTGCGTGCGTGCGTGCGTGCCCGCTATAGTATATGTATGCTTGTGTGTGTGTGGGTGTGTGCATATGCAACACATCACATGACACCAGCCCTTTTGTAGGTCAAGGCACTGGCAGCGCTTTCATTGCATCTGATACTGGAATTCATCTCTTCAGGTGACAGTTTATCGGACTCCTCACGCAGCAGGTCTGTATTGCTCTGCACACACGGCGCGAGAGGAAAGAGGACGTACTTTGATGCTGCCGTGCCGGAAGATTCTCAGGGAAGGAGACAAAAGAGTGGGGGGTGGAGTGCACTTTCCTGACCTCTAGTGGCTGGCTACGGTATGAAAGTTATGTGACGCGGAGTCCTTTTTTTCCCCCACCCATCATGCCATTGTTGTCCTGTCCTCCCACTCACCCGCTGGTCTCATACCTGCCCTACATTCAGCCACAGAGTCTCCAGGTGAACAAAAGGCGTGTTGTCTCTGATCAGTGGGATGCCTTGTGCTGAAATCCCCTCTCCGCATCTCTGACTCTGAGCATGCCCAGTTGAAGGTCCCGTGGGACTTTGCTGGTGCCTGGTGGGGCTAAGGTGCGGGTTACACGTATGTGGATATTTTCAAATACGGATATTTTTTTGTTTGTTTAAGTGTAAATGCGACATGTGGATAAAACTAAAAAGTCCATTGTGACAGGTGCATTTCAGCCCTCTAAATGGAATATTTGTTTTAAAAACAGTTTTGAAATGCACATTCTAAAACTGTGTTTACGTGTAAACGAGAGGCCACAACCAATGTGAAATATAATAATCACAAATAGCCACATATGTATAAAAGGCTTCTAAAAGTATCTGAAGGATCACGCTCACTCTTAGCTGCCCGTGTGCTGCTACTGACCTTACTACATGCATCCCCTTGTATCACCTTTTGAACAGTGAAGAAATATCCTGAGATGGAAAGTGAATACATTTAACTGGAGTGACTTGGTTTCCATGTGACTTTGCAGAAACGACCCCATTCCCTACACCTGCTCCCCTCATAATACTGATCAATACATGTATTGGTAAGTGACTCTCAATGAATTTTGATGGCTTAAACCAGGGGCTCCCAACCTCTTCTAACTTGGGGCCCACTATACATTTTCACAAATGTTTGTGGCCCACAATTTATAACACACACTTTCCAAAATGTACCAAAACCATCCATTGCACAACAGTCATTTTGCATAGCTGTGAGCACAACTCACTGCTTTACACACAATTTCCAAATTATGAAGACAGCGAAATGACATCTTTGTGAGAAGAGAAACCAAGAGGAAAAGTGTGTTTTCTGTCTAGTGGTTGCAATGAGTGCCAGTAATGTGATGGTTGTGTGCTTGTGGTGGCTCAAGTGGTAGAGAAGCCTGCTTGGCAAGGCTGCAGGTTCAAGCCCCACTATGTCTGATCCCATCGATGTGTCCTTGACCAAGATGTGCCTACTTAACCCCAAGTTGCTCCTGCTGGCAGGGCTGTACCTTGCGTGGCAGCCACTGCCACTTTTGTGTGAATGTGAATGGGAGGCACACAATGTACAATGTGTAATGTTGACACCTTAATTTCCCCCTGGGATCAATAAACGATACTCTACTCTACTCTACTCTACTCTACTATGTAAAGTGCTTTGAGTGTTCGAGGAAGAGGAAAGGCGCTAGGCCTATATAAATGTAATTTAACAATCTGATACAAAGATATTTCAATTTGCAACTTTGAGAAGAGTTAAGCAAACCGTGTTATGATTTGCAATGTATCGACACAGTTTTGTTCATTTGATGTGAAGAGTTCAAAAACAAAAAAGAACTTAAGTGATCAGAGAAAAACTATAAAAGGAATTGCCGCCTATCGCCCAATCTCGGTTGTGCAGCCTGTGAGTTCAACATGGGTATCACTATTCAGAGGTGGGAGCAGGGCATAAGAGGCAAAGCAGGTATGTGGCACAATGGCAGACACAGCAGCCACTGAAAGCTTTCTCTTTTAAAGAATCGCTGTCCTTGTTAGATGGACATTGCAGTACACTAACACAGCCTTGAAGCGTTTTTCAAGCTCTTTGTATCCCAAAGCACAGGGAAGATCTCCTCGTCAAAAAAAGCCCAAAAGCCATTCTTGTTTCTGTTAGCGATAAAGGTCCTTTTCAGCAAGCACCTTATCTCCATCTTGGATGCTTACAGTACCTGCATGTGAATGAGTACGGTAACTCTCTCTCTCTCTCTCTCTCTGTCTCTGTCCTTCTCTCTCTCTGTCTCTCTCTTTCTCTCTCTCTCTCTCTCTCTCTGAAAAAGGATGTGGGCATGTGATGTGAGGACAAACACAAGAAGACGCAAGGAAGAGGAAAAAAGGGAGAAAGGGAAAAGAAAAAAAGGATGGTGATTGAGCACGGATATGTGAAGTGAAGACAAACCAGGGGAGTGGAGATTGGCACCAACGCTGTAAAGCTATCCTTTCCCCTCGGTTGCTGCTGCTGCTGCTGCTGTGTGTGTGTGTGTGTGTGTGTGTGTGTGTGTGTGTGTGTGTGTGTGTGTGTGTGTGTGTGTGTGTGTGTGTGTGTGTGTGTGTGTGTGTGTGTGTGTGTGTGTGTGTGTGTAGGGAGTGGAGATTGGCACTAGTGCTGTAAAGCTATCCTTCCTATCCCCTCGGCTCACAGGCCTCCAGGGGCCGTCAATGCTGCCTTTGTCTGCCGTTTGAAGGCCAAGCCTTGGCTGTGTGTGTGTGTGTGTGTGCGTGCGTGCATGTGTCTACCGGTATGTGTCTATGAGTCTCTCTCTCTCTCTCTCTCTCTCTCTCTCTCTCTCTCTCTCTCTCTCTCTCTCTCTCTCTTTGTGTGTGTGTGTGTGTGTGTGTGTGTGTGTGTGTGTGTGTGTGTGTGTGTGTGTGTGTGTGTGTGTGTTTCCCTGCCCTCTTCTAAGCTGCCCCCAGGAAACTGTACAGGCTGGAGGTTTGACACAGGCGCTCTGCCTCATGCTGTAGGTGGGGAGAGGGGTGATCCCATGGGCCCCTGGGCCAGACACGGAGAAAGGCCCCCTCAATGGTTGTTGCGAGTTTACCAAACAAGGTTTCAGTCCAGATGTGAGAGTCTATGTTGTTGGGGTTTTAGGGGGTTTGTTCCCTGAGAAAATGTGAAAATGTTGTTAAAAGTGTGATTTTAATGCAATATGAGAATGGAAATAGAGTTTTTGGACTTCAGGGGCCCCTCGACTCTTGGGCCCCTGGGCCTGGACCCGGTTGGTCTATGCAGTAACCTGTCCCTGAGTAAAGGAGACTCTTTAGTCTTCCACCTGACTGGCAACATTTCTCTGATCCCCTCTGAGTGTTTTGATATTTTGGCCATTCACCAATCCCCTGTGCACATGTTCCCACACACTCACTCTCACACACACATGCACACACACACAGACACTAGGCATGCTTACAGGTGCATACACACACAAACACATGCAGGCCTATTGCCACACACACACATACACACACGCACACACGCATACACACACACAAACGTTAATGAGTATGATGGCACGCATGCATGCACACACATTCACGCACGCACGCACGCACGCACGCATGCATGCACGCACGCACGCACGCACGCACACACGCACGCACGCACACACACACACACACACTTGTCACTTGGGGTGCATCACATGCTTCCTGATAGGTGGGTACGTGTACACACACACACACACACACACACACACACACACACACACACACACACACACACACACACACACACACACACACACACACACACACACGCTGGTGGGTTCGTGACCACACACACTTAGACACATACTACATGCATACTTGCTGATGGGTGTGTACAGTACGCACTGGATACTGTATCCCTGCTAACCAGTCAGCAGTAACTGTATAGCAATGTGCGTCAGCAGGGCCAGACTAAAGATGGGCTGGAGTCCCTAGGCTACAGGTTGATGGAGGCCCCCAAAGAAAGCAAATTTCACAGCAAAATGACATTGCCAGCGTCATATTCCGAGCTAGGGATTAAGAATAACATATATGAAGAAGATTCATTTTTCAACGCTGCATCTTGTCACAGTTCTGCACCCCACACTTCAACCCCCACTCTGGCCAACCAGGGGCCCCTAGCTGGTAGGGAACCCTTGGCTGCAGCCATTTAAAGCCTGTGCGTTTATCCGGCCCTCTACGTCAGCGTCAGCCGTCATGGGTCTTGCTGAGGAACCAGAGACTTCATTTAATGAAATGAATTTGACAACTGATCATGTTCACAGAGGAGGGAAAAGTGACCAGGGGGGAGTATTCCAGAAAACATGGAAGTCTTCCTGCAGTTACCAGAGATCATTGCGCAGAGAAAGATGGATCACTGTGGTGGCATTGATGAAGTATGGCAACGTGTCTCCCACAGGCGCCATCTTGCTAGCCTGATTGGCAGACAGCAGCTGGTGAGCGTTAAGGTGCATGTAATTCATTTGACAGCTTTTTGACATCTGTCAAAAATTGGCAGTTGGATGGATGAGGTGGAATCAGAGACGACTGATGAGGAAAAGACAGCTCATAAGCAGTCTCTTCAGGAATAAACATGACGTCATATGACATTCTCAGCCACTATGTCTATGAGCTGCCATGTCCATGTGCTGCCTTTGGAAAAGTAGATTGGAGTAGAGTAGAGAAATTGAGGTTTATTTATTAATCCTGAAGGAAATTAAGGTGTCCAGTAGCATACATGAATAAATACATAACATAGATTGCACATTATAGATATTGCACATAATATTAACCATACACATATAGCACACACTTGCATACATTTAGCCAAAGGCAGATCACACACACACACACACACACACACACACACACACACACACACACACACACACACACACACACACACACACACACACACACACACACACACACACTCAAACATACACAAACACACACACCCGTACACACACAGCTATGGTTGGTAATGATAAGTACAAGAGTGGTTCATCACATGTGCCATAGCTGAGTGGTGCAGAGTGCAGAGCATCCATGTAGTGAAAATGTCTCCAAAGTGTTCAAGAAGTGTCCAGAAGTACAGGAGTGCATTGGTGACCTTTCTTACCTTTTTGACATTATTTGGTGGAATGTTTGGTTGGCTTATAAAATGGCATGCACGCTGTACTACATCAATGTTTCCCAACCTTTTTTGTCTTGTGTACCCCCAAGCCTTTTCATTGTGCCATGAGTACCCCCTAAGCCAAGTTCTATATCGCTTTCTCCATCCCAATGTAACTAAGCTCCATATGTTTGTTAAAGTGTGAGCAACATAATCTCCTAAAATTCCGTAAAATGGACACAGATTTTTGGGACATGAAATCTGTGTCAGTTTCACGGATTTTGCCAAATTCCGTGCCCCTGGACACAGAATTGTTTTCAGAATAGTTGGAAGTGCTTTCTCTATAGTCCCACAGCTCTGTTTCCAGTATTGTGTTTTCTCAGGATTTTTCCTTTTTTTTCTCAAAAAACCCTTCTTACCGACAGGTTAGGGTTAGGAATTGTTTTGGTCTGGGCACAGCTAGTATTATTTCGTCTATTACTTGAATTTGATAGCTTATCAACCAACTGGAAAAGGTATTTCTCAAAAATATGTCTTTACTGACTGGTTAAGGTTAGGGATTGTTTTGGTCAGGGCACAACTTAAATTGCTATAGCATTATTTTGTTTAGGATTAGCATTTGGTATCTATTTTCTAATGATGGACTGCTGTGGGAATATAGAAAGCACTTCCGTGTCTCAATCACCGAAAACAATTCCATGTCCAGGAGCACAGAACTTTGGCAAAATCCGTGCAACTGACACGGATTTCATGTCCCAAACATCCGTGTCCATTCCACAGAATTCTGAGAGATCAGGCTGGTGTGAGCCATCTTACACCACTCAACGATGTGGTGAATCTACTAGCAGAAGAGACCTTTGCAGAATAACAATTGACATATACACCTGATGACATTTGCTTTCATTTCAGCGTGGAGCTCAACAGTGTGCACCAGTCCAGTAAAGATATTTGGCCTTTAACATGACTCGGGGTAGGCTATTTCTTGACTACTGTATGCCCCGAAGAAGATCACATGTCTCTACAGCATTTTCTTATTAAAAAATATTTTTAGGGCTTTTTTTGCCTTTGTTGTGTAATAGGCCATGGAAGATGTTGACAGGAAGCAAGTGGGGAGAGAGACGGGGAATTAAGGGTCGGCAACTGAGTGCACCCAGGTTTGGGTCCGGGTCGATCGCCTTCTCTCCCAGCCCCACCCCATCTCTCTCGCAAAAAAAATGGTTTCTCTCCTTTTTTATGATCCAGGTTACAAAGGGTCGGCACGTCTAAGGCAAAAGGGTTAAAGGAGCGTCATCATAGGAAGGCTGAAGGTCGGCCGGTGACATTGCTTTGTCAGTGGGAATCCGGGCACCGGTGACAAAGACAAATGGCTGTTCGCTCGGAAAGTGACATGTCATTAAAATCCCCGGCTTGGGTAAGCGGTGGCACGCCCGGTGCCAAGAAGACACATTCATTTGTGGCCTCGCCTTCTGCTCCCCTCTCATTATAGTTGCATGGAGTTCAAACTCCTCTATCTCCTCTAGCACACATACACACACACACACAAACACACACACACACACACGTACACCCCCCCCCCCACACACACGCAACCTCGCACGCACACACACACACACACACACACACACACACACACACACACACACACACACACACACACACACAAACACCATTTTGTCGCTTGGGGTGCATCATATTTCATCTGTATGATGGCAGAACTTCCTATGACAGGACAACAGAACACCGCATTTTAAAACAAAGAAGGATAGGTTGGAGACAAGAATGACAAACTTGAACCAGAGTGTTTTAAATTGAATTTTTCTTTTATCACAGTGCTCGACGGAGCTCAGTGTTCCCAGAAAGAATTACAGTATTTGAAATTCCTGTCAGTCAGTTAGTCAGTTGCATTGGTGACGTTGACTATCTATCAGTCAGATGAATGAATTAATTTTATTCTATTTATTTTTATTTAACCTTTATTTAACCAGGAAAATAAACCTGTTGAGATTAAAAATCTCTTTAACAAGGGTGTCCTGGCCAAGTGGCGGCACAAGTAAATTCCCAGTTGCATTAAAATACAAATCAAATGACACAATTAAAATCAATTAAAACAGTTACAGGCAAGTGAATCAGTCTCCAGTGATCTCATCTTGGAGTTAAAATTGCTCAATGGAATCAAATGTGTTAACTTCAAGTCCTTTTGCAAGTTGTTCCATGAGGCAGGTGCAGAAAACACAAAGGCCCTTTTCCCCTGCTCTGTACGAAAGCAAGGGACAGAAAGTAACAAATGGCCTTTGGAGCGCAGACCATACGATTCAATGTTGCAGATGTAAGATGGCAGAAGTCCAAGTATTGCTTTGTATATAAATGTATACCAGTGAATGAGTCTCCTGGTAGTCAGTGCAGGCCATTGAACTCTGTCATACAGTTCACAGTGATGAGTGTGGGCCCTAGCCCTACAGTTAGTGATGAACCTCAGGGCACCATGATACACAGAGTCAATCTTACTCAGACATTGAGCTGAAGCATTCATGTACAGCAGAATGAATGAATGAATGGATGAATGAATGAACAACCTTTTTGTCCACGTGTGGAAGCCTGTCCTCAGTTTCACCATGTAAGGCACATAGCCTACTGTATAAAAGGTGAGACATTACACATTTAGAGGCATTGCACATTTAAGACACAGACACCCCATGTAAAAATAGTAAGGAATACTGGTCTACTGTAATAAAATATTTTGTCTGTTATTTTGTCTGTTGTCTTCAGTCGAAGGCAGTCAGGCCACCAGCAGACCAGTGATGGTCCTCGGCCAGTCAGTCAGTTAATCAGACTGACCATCAGTCAGTTAATTACCCTCCAGTAAGTCAGTCACTGACCATCAGTCAGTTAATCAGACTGTCAGCCAGTCTGTGGACTAATTTCAGATGGTCAGTCAGTCAGACAGTTGATGTGTCATCTTTCAGTGAGTCAGCCTGAGTACTATTGTGGCCTGCGTTATCTCTTTACCGTAATATTTTTAATATTTTTAAGATGTTTAGTGACTACGCCACTCTCATTTGTTAGGGTGAGAGAACCCAACCATCAAACACTTGATTTGACTTTCCCCGCAACAGGTTAGTGAATAACAAGAGATACAACTGTCATACAATTCAGAGTTCTTTTTATTTTCTTTCTTTTCGTAATGAATCTCTTTCTGAAAATATGCCTCACGGGCTCAGTCAAATATAAAAATAGAGCATATGAACATTTACAGTACCTAAAGGCACGTCATCTTAATATACAAAATGTGCAAATGTGCAAGTTATGCAAAAGTGCCAATGGAAATTGGCATTTGCACGAGGGGTAGACCAAATAACAAAAAAATGCACGGCAAACAAAGTTAGTAAATCAAATTATAAAAAAAACAAACTGCCAAAAGGGCAAAATTGGTAATGGCCACCACACACACACACAAGCCTGTTAGACACACGTCTTTGGTCTCCCCCTACAGCAAGTATAGGTTCCAAAAGGAGTCTGAGATTTAAGATAACGTCCTCCCAGTAATACTTCAGTGTTTCATAACCCTAATCATATACACAAGCTCCGTCTTGGCGGTTACTAAGTAGAAACTTACACGAGCCCCTTTGTCTCGGATGTTAGAGTGAAACTTACACAAGCCCCTTCGTCTCGGACGTCAAAGTGAAAAGGTTGTACAGGATGAATCACTCGCACAATAGGACAAAACGAAACAAAAGGTTGGGAAAAGAACAGTGATGCCCCCCTTCTCTAGTGACACTGCATCAGTGTAGTCGAAGGCACCATCTCCTCCTCTGGTTCTCTCGAAGCGGCATGCAAGCAGCCAACCACACAGGACACAAAGTGGAAGAACATCACCAGCGACACTTGAGTTTGCCCAGCTCAGCACACCATCCCAGAACAGCAGCCGACCCCACGCCAGCCGCCGATGGACAGGGCTTTCCTGTACGATGGCTCAACCACAGAGAGAGAGCGGTGTACCCCACGCTACACACTGCAGCATCAAAAACATAGCCTCTGTAGCAACCCAATGTAAGTAGGCTGCTGGATGTGAGTGCCCGGATATCCGCCCGAGTATTTGCATGCATTTGCATTCATTTCCGCCATCAGGAATGCTTTGCGGTGTAGCAACCCAATGTAAGTAGGCGGCTGGATGTGAGTGCCCGGATATCCGCCCGAGTATTTACGTCTATTTTACCTCAGCTACTCGCGTTCGGTCGTGTATTTACGACAGTTTAACCTCAGCTACTTGAGTTTGGTCCGATTTGAGTCTTGTAGCAACCCAATGTAAGTAGGCTGCCGGATGTGAGTGCCCGGATATCCGCCCGAGTATTTACGTCTATTTTACCTCAGCTACTCGCGTTCGGTCGTGTATTTACGACAGTTTAACCTCAGCTACTTGATTTCGGTCCGATTTGAGTCTGACTGAAGGAGGGACATAGGTGCCGTGCGTAAAGAGCCCACCGCACATCGCCGTTTCGGCGACACCAGAAAGTTCCTTGATCTCCCAATCAAAGGAATAGACCCTGTGACATCAAAATAATAATAAAAAAAGTATACAATGAAATTATAACTTAAAACCGAATTGATTTGGGTGTGAAAATTAAACTGTCTCAACCGGGCACCCAAAGGGAATTCATCAAAAGATAACGGCGTTACTTTCTCGTCGGCATTATTTTGTGTTTATTATCCAGGAGGACTGAGCTGAAAACTGCAGCAGTCACCTTGCACAGTTCTAGCTGCTCTGAAGCACGTGCGCGTCTAAGCAAATCATCCTGCCCATTCGCAATGTTAAATAAAAAGTTTTGCACAAGGCTAGGCTATAGTCTAAAATAGACACTGGAATAGCCCGTTTCGGAAGGCATTAAAGTCACGAGTTTACCCAGTCTAAATGTAGCTAGCACCCGGGAAGTTTCTGAGTTTTACTCCTTACATTAGTGAAACATAATATCAGGATATCCAACAAGTTTAAAGAATATCTGGGCATAACATTTAAAAGTGTCAGTGCAGAATTAAACTTGGCGCTGAATATAAATATTGGAGCCATTCTCCCTCCGTGTCTAGATACAGTCAGAGGCGCGCGCGCACGCTCTTATTTCTGTATTATATGAAAATATCCTAAAACGGTCCCATCAGAGGACCTTCGTGGTGGAGGATAATTGCGGCGGGGGCCGAGACCGAATTGTTACGGGACACTCTTAATATTATTGAAGGGACAGACCATGCTCGATACTTTACCCGGTCTAAATGTAGCCCTCGAAAAGTTATGCCGCATAGGCCTATTGTGCAGATTGATGCCAAGAACACGTGAAACTAGGCACATTGGAGACTAGAGCCTTTTAGACATAGCCTATTCATTTGATTGTGCTACGTAAACTTAAAAGTGTCAGTACAGAATCAATGGGGACGCTGAAATATTGGAGCCAGTAACTTCGTGTCCGGTGGACAGCCTATTGTGCAGACGTGTGCGCGCACGCACAACTAATTTCTCTCCCATTGCTAATCAAGCCTCCGATCTCCAAAAAGACACGGGCACTCAGGATAACCGTTTACACGAGCTGTTTAAATAATGTGATGCACGTTCTTCATGACATGGCATGGTTTGGCCACCCTAAATTCAACATGACTGCATTCGCACATATCGTTTAAACATCCATGATGGACTCTTAATGTGCAAGTATTGGATATGAAAAAAGATCCTAAAACGGTCACAACACCAGAGGACCCGTGGTGGTGTGGTGGATATTTGCCGCGGGGACCGAGGCCGAGTTGTTACGGTAGGCTACAGTCATATTATAGAAGGGACAGTCAGGCGACACAGCGCGACTCACATAGGGTAGCTGTGGTACCGCATGTAGCAACCCAATGTAAGTAGGCGGCTGGATGTGAGTGCCCGGATATCCGCCCGAGTATTTGCATGCATTTGCATTCATTTCCGCCATCAGGAATGCTTTGCGGTACCACAGCTACCCTATGTGAGTCGCGCTGTGTCGCCTGACTGTCCCTTCTATAATATGACTGTAGCCTACCGTAACAACTCGGCCTCGGTCCCCGCGGCAAATATCCACCACACCACCACGGGTCCTCTGGTGTTGTGACCGTTTTAGGATCTTTTTTCATATCCAATACTTGCACATTAAGAGTCCATCATGGATGTTTAAACGATATGTGCGAATGCAGTCATGTTGAATTTAGGGTGGCCAAACCATGCCATGTCATGAAGAAACGTGCATCACATTATTTAAACAGCTCGTGTAACGGTTATCCTGAGTGCCCGTGTCTTTTTGGAGATCGGAGGCTTGATTAGCAATGGGAGAGAAATAGTTGTGCGTGCGCACACGTCTGCACAATAGGCTGTCCACCGGACACGAAGTTACTGGCTCCAATATTTCAGCGTCCCCATTGATTCTGTACTGACACTTTTAAGTTTACGTAGCACAATCAAATGAATAGGCTATGTCTAAAAGGCTCTAGTCTCCAATGTGCCTAGTTTCACGTGTTCTTGGCATCAATCTGCACAATAGGCCTATGCGGCATAACTTTTCGAGGGCTACATTTAGACCGGGTAAAGTATCGAGCATGGTCTGTCCCTTCAATAATATTAAGAGTGTCCCGTAACAACTCGGTCTCGGCCCCCGCCGCAAGTATCCTCCACCACGAAGGTCCTCTGATGTTGTGACCGTTTTAGGATATTTTCATATAATACAGAAATAAGAGCGTGCGCGCGCGCCTCTGACTGTATCTAGACACGGAGGGAGAATGGCTCCAATATTTATATTCAGCGCCCAGTTTAATTCTGCACTGACACTTTTAAATGTTATGCCCAGATATTCTTTTAACTTGTTGGATATCCTGATATTATGTTTCACTAATGTAAGGAGTAAAACTCAGAAACTTCCCGGGTGCTAGCTACATTTAGACTGGGTAAACTCGTGACTTTAATGCCTTCCGAAACGGGCTATTCCAGTGTCTATTTTAGACTATAGCCTAGCCTTGTGCAAAACTTTTTATTTAACATTGCGAATGGGCAGGATGATTTGCTTAGACGCGCACGTGCTTCAGAGCAGCTAGAACTGTGCAAGGTGACTGCTGCAGTTTTCAGCTCAGTCCTCCTGGATAATAAACACAAAATAATGCCGACGAGAAAGTAACGCCGTTATCTTTTGATGAATTCCCTTTGGGTGCCCGGTTGAGACAGTTTAATTTTCACACCCAAATCAATTCGGTTTTAAGTTATAATTTAATTGTATAGGCCTACTTTTTTATTATTATTTTGATGTCACAGGGTCTATTCCTTTGATTGGGAGATCAAGGAACTTTCTGGTGTCGCCGAAACGGCGATGTGCGGTGGGCTCTTTACGCACGGCACCTATGTCCCTCCTTCAGTCAGACTCAAATCGGACCGAAATCAAGTAGCTGAGGTTAAACTGTCGTAAATACACGACCGAACGCGAGTAGCTGAGGTAAAATAGACGTAAATACTCGGGCGGATATCCGGGCACTCACATCCAGCCGCCTACTTACATTGGGTTGCTACAGGGTATGTAGCAACCCAATGTAAGTAGGCGGCTGGATGTGAGTGCCCGGATATCCGCCCGAGTATTTACGTCTATTTTACCTCAGCTACTCGCGTTCGGTCGTGTATTTACGACAGTTTAACCTCAGCTACTTGATTTCGGTCCGATTTGAGTCTGACTGAAGGAGGGACATAGGTGCCGTGCGTAAAGAGCCCACCGCACATCGCCGTTTCGGCGACACCAGAAAGTTCCTTGATCTCCCAATCAAAGGAATAGACCCTGTGACATCAAAATAATAATAAAAAAGTATACAATGAAATTATAACTTAAAACCGAATTGATTTGGGTGTGAAAATTAAACTGTCTCAACCGGGCACCCAAAGGGAATTCATCAAAAGATAACGGCGTTACTTTCTCGTCGGCATTATTTTGTGTTTATTATCCAGGAGGACTGAGCTGAAAACTGCAGCAGTCACCTTGCACAGTTCTAGCTGCTCTGAAGCACGTGCGCGTCTAAGCAAATCATCCTGCCCATTCGCAATGTTAAATAAAAAGTTTTGCACAAGGCTAGGCTATAGTCTAAAATAGACACTGGAATAGCCCGTTTCGGAAGGCATTAAAGTCACGAGTTTACCCAGTCTAAATGTAGCACCCGGGAAGTTTCTGAGTTTTACTCCTTACATTAGTGAAACATAATACCAGGATATCCAACAAGTTAAAAGAATATCTGGGCATAACATTTAAAAGTGTCAGTGCAGAATTAAACTGGGCGCTGAATATAAATATTGGAGCCATTCTCCCTCCGTGTCTAGATACAGTCAGAGGCGCGCGCGCACGCTTATTATTTCTGTATTATATGAAAATATCCTAAAACGGTCACAACATCAGAGGACCTTCGTGGTGGAGGATACTTGCGGCGGGGGCCGAGACCGAGTTGTTACGGGACACTCTTAATATTATTGAAGGGACAGACCATGCTCGATACTTTACCCGGTCTAAATGTAGCCCTCGAAAAGTTATGCCGCATAGGCCTATTGTGCAGATTGATGCCAAGAACACGTGAAACTAGGCACATTGGAGACTAGAGCCTTTTAGACATAGCCTATTCATTTGATTGTGCTACGTAAACTTAAAAGTGTCAGTACAGAATCAATGGGGACGCTGAAATATTGGAGCCAGTAACTTCGTGTCCGGTGGACAGCCTATTGTGCAGACGTGTGCGCACGCACAACTAATTTCTCTCCCATTGCTAATCAAGCCTCCGATCTCCAAAAAGACACGGGCACTCAGGATAACCGTTTACACGAGCTGTTTAAATAATGTGATGCACGTTCTTCATGACATGGCATGGTTTGGCCACCCTAAATTCAACATGACTGCATTCGCACATATCGTTTAAACATCCATGATGGAATTCACTCTTAATGTGCAAGTATTGGATATGAAAAAAGATCCTAAAACGGTCACAACACCAGAGGACCCGTGGTGGTGTGGTGGATATTTGCCGCGGGGACCGAGGCCGAGTTGTTACGGTAGGCTACAGTCATATTATAGAAGGGACAGTCAGGCGACACAGCGCGACTCACATAGGGTAGCTGTGGTACCGCAAAGCATTCCTGATGGCGGAAATGAATGCAAATGCATGCAAATACTCGGGCGGATATCCGGGCACTCACATCCAGCCGCCTACTTACATTGGGTTGCTACAAGCCTCTTTGCTAGCTAGTTACCACCGGAATGATATACGCTACCCACCGGAAGGAAAAGGGGAGCGTCGTTACCCCGTCAGAATAAAAGTTCAGGATAACCACCGGTTACACTAGCATTGCTATTGCTATATAAAAAGGCAGCTACACAGACAGTCAGTCAGCCAGTCACTCAGTCAGGAAATCAGTTGATCAGTCAGTCAGCCAGTTGATGTGTCATCTTTCAGTGACTCTGTGCTAATGCTACTAGCAGCGGAGCAGCAGAAGCAGGCAGCAGGCCGCAGGCAGCAGTCAGGGCCTGTCTGCAGAGGAATTCTAGCGATGGGGGCTTTTTAATATTCCACGCCGCGCTGCACCCTCAGATGTCACGGCGCAACATTAACGCAAGCTGACACCCCGGGATTAAACACAGGCCGATGGAATGCCCGGCTCCTTTTGTGCGAGCTGGCCGTGGACCTCGGCCAAAAAACCTTCGCTGCCTTCACTGCAAGGCTGAGAGAGAGAGAGAGAGAGAGAGAGAGAGAGAGAGAGAGAGAGAGAGAGAGAGATGCTAGAGACATGCTGTGAAAAAATAGGAGAAGGTTGTTGAGGTAGGCTGCTTCTTGTAAATGTAATGCAGGAGGTTATAAGGTGGGGAGGAGTGGGAGATGGTCTGCTCCTTAGAAATGGTAATGGGAGGAAATGGTGGAGGCTGGGAAGGCAGGGAGGATGGAGGTGGGGAGTAGGTGAGGGTGTTGAGGTAGGCTGCTCCTTGAAAGTTGTGGGCTGCTCTTTGGAAATGTAAGGAGAGGAGGTGGGGAACTGGGGAGGTGAGGAGTGGAGGAGTAGGGGTGGTAAGGTGGGGGAGACTGCTCCTTGGTGTAATGTAGGGCGGTGGCGAGTGGGGGAGGTGGAGTGGTCGTCTGCTCCTTGGAGATGTAATGGGAAGAGGTGGGGGAGTTGGGGAGGTGGAGTGGCAAGGAGGAGTTGTGGTGATGAGGTATAGCCTGGTGACGCCATGCTATGTACTCCACCCAAAGATTTGGGCTCCGCACATAGTCTGGCGAAAGCCTTCTCGGTTCGCTTTAGTCTATCAGCAAACAGTTCGGAGTGGTGATGCAGAACTCACCCACAAAGTCAGTTAGCCTACTGATTGGTTAAGGTAACACTATTCACACTTTTGTTTTGTTATTTATATGCTTTTGCAACACTATATCGTAACAGTCATGCTAATAAAGCACAATATGAGTTTTAATTTGAATTCGGAACTACAATGTCCCACCGTCCATGGAGACGGTTTCCTCTTAGCTTTCACCGGACTGTTTGACGGAGTCAACAGTCGGCTTTCGCCCGGGCTCGATGAGGTAGACTGTTGGTTGGAAATGAAATAGGAGGTGGTGGGGGTGTAGTGGTGTACTACTCTTTGGAAATGAAATAGAGCCTACTGTAGTTCTGCCAGGAACATTTTGCGCATTTTGCAGAGCCAATCAGCAACCGTCATTTCTTTTTATAATGACGTGTCTAACTGACCTTTCTTGCTCTCCAAGGTTCGGTTGGTTCAAAATGTCCTGCTCCATCTGTACCACCACAACCAGGTTGGTCCAGTCTACCTCTCCGGGCGGTTAAAGGTCCGGTTCCTTCTGCACGGCTACGGCAGGCTTTATTACACTGGATCCGCTCATGCAAGACCCAGACTGATGATTGGGCCTACGCCAAAGACTGTCTACCTTCTAAGAAATCCATTGTCAGCTATGTTAACACTAAATCGTTTAAAACTAATTCCTCTCTCTGAGTCTTAATGGCTGAAATGGGGCACCTAAGTCACGCCCTCTACTTCCTGGTTCATGGGGCAGAGGGAGTCAAAAAATGATTACTGGGCTTGAAAATGAGTGATTTTTGGATTTGTGGTGCATAGGTGGAGGTCCAAGGTTTGGATTGGTGCCAAAAAAACACTAATTTTCAAGCCCAGTAATTATTTTTAGACTCCCCCTGCCCCATGAACCAGGAAGTAGAGGGCGTGACTTAGGTGCCCCATAGCAGGTGAGGAGCTGGGGGAGTGAGGGTGGTGATGTGAGGTCAGCTGCTCATTATGGGAGCTGAGAAGGTGAGGAACAGGAATACATATCTGAGGTAGGTTACTCTTTGGAAACGTAAGGGAAGTACACCACTGAGGCTCATTGCTCCAGAGATAGTAACCAATAACCTGTAAATAACCAGTGATGGGAAAGATGGATACATTCATTGCAATCCAGTTCCACATAGCCTATTCCAAATAACATGGCTTCACCTGTTCAATTCAGCCAGGTGATTTGTTGGCTGAACGATCAGCTGGTTGAATTGGATAGGTAAAGCAAGGTCACTCCTAGACCTGTAACCAATGAATCCATTTTACCCATATATTTAGATAAAAGCATCAGCTAAGTGTAATGCAATGTAAATGTAAATGTAATGTAATGGAATGCATGATGTGGTGGCAACAGAAGCTAGTGCCTGAGGGGGCCGCTGTAGACTCTGTGGTGCACTCTAAGTCAATTTATCTTTATTTTTCTTTCTTCCGTAGCCTCTTACTGCAGCAGGGGTCGTCGGGGACCCTATTCACTTGCTGAAAATGCTCAACTACATCATAACAACATTGCCATGACATTACAGAGAGCCATAGTGCTGCGCTAAGGGGTTAAATGTATGGGCACACGTATTATTATTATTATTGGTACATCAAAGTCATTGAGGAAAAGTGTCATTACAATAAAAAGTTCAAAGTCCAGTCATGGACGATTATTACAATCAGGATTTTTACTCAGATACATATTCATTTATTTCTTAATTTATTTTTTGAAAAAGATGACCTTAGTAGTTATCCTACAGTATGTCAAGGCTGAAGAGACTAGACATAAGAAACCACAATTCCTACGTTCAAAGAAGTGCCATTTTTTTTAACAAAACAGGCTACATCCAAAGAATGAAAATAATGCATAGGGAGCAGAAAAGCCCGCATCAGATAGGCCGTCTGAAACAACACAGCCAAGGAAACAAAATCAGTGATAGCTACACCAGTTAAATTGGCTGAGTAATACGTTTACTTTCATGCGTTACTGAATCGAGTAGGCCTATGCCTGGGGGATTAGAGGAACAATAACGCGTTTATGTATGCATTGTATGATGTAGCACTCCAAATACCCTATGTGGGTGATAAACACCTCTTTCTGATGTCCTCATCCGAATAGCCAAGCATCAAGTCTGACTGCGATAACTGGATTGCCTTTTTTGCCAGTCTTCTCGGCTGTTTCTCACAGTGAATCTAAAAGGCTTAAGAATGCTGCTCTCTCGCTCCTGGTGCGTAAAATGGCTTTTGTAATTTCAAAAAGGAGGGAGAAATCTGACGCAGCGGGGTGCGACAGGAGTTAAAGAGAACGCTCCCGGGCCGCGTCGACAGGCGTGCAGGGGGGGCATCGGCCGAGCCCTTTAATGTTCCCCGGCCGCCTCTGCTCGGCTTCAGGGGCACAGGGGACGCCGTGATCCACTCCACCTGCCTGGGCTGGGGCTGAATCCGGGAAAGGGGACCCCCCGCAGCTCAGTGAAGCCGCGAAAGGGACAGTCAGAGTCAGTCACACACATACCTGCTGATCGCCCTTTGGCTGTGAGTTGAAGAATAGCAGGAAATGCAAAAGGGGGAAAAGGAAAGCGAGCTCATGAACTTGACTGATAGCATCTGCAATTTCCTTTCGCTCTCTCTCTCTCTTTTCTTTCCTAAGCCGTTTAAAGTCTATTTAAGTGTTCTCTGTTACAATAGGTCTGGCTTGACGGAGATTAAAGCATCCTGATTTATTAGTTAGAGCAGTTAGGCTATTAAATATAGCATAGTAGGCTGAACATTAAACCCCATGTAAATTGAATTCCATAGAGATAAAGCTACAGAAAAACAATTCGAGAAATCAGAACAGTAATCAAGGACTGCTGCAATTTCATACCATTCTTGTGTTTCCTCATAATAAATGACTTGTGAATTTAGTCAGTCCATATTAACCTTGGATGAAACTGTCTAACCTTTCTAATCGTGAAGCAATTTAGCTTGTTTTCGGTGTGACAACCCAATAAGAATGGGTTAAAAATCAGAAGCATATACAATACAGTATTAAGTACAGTAGGCCTACCATATAGGCCTATGGGCTTAATAATAGGCTATGCTTTAGGCCTATATTTTGTTTGGCCCATATTTTTGCAGATATAGCCTAATATTTGCTAAAGGGAGTCTCCTCTGCAAACTGACGCTGGAAAATTCACTTTTTTATACGTCACGTTTATCTACAGAATATTTAGGCCTATTACCTTTAAAATAATTCAAATCTATTGAGCCGAAATAAAGCTGAAGTCCCAAATTATTCACCTTATTTACTTTTATTTTGGAACAAAGATTAGCCTACATATGAAAACGGTTTGACATAGATGTTGCAAAGCTGAACTATTACGCTTCCAAAAATGTGTTCATGTCATTGTGCTTATTTATAGGCCTACCCAAAATAATCTCTTCAAGGTGAGAATTGGAGATGTGGCAAAGCTCTTGAGAAGATGATGGTTTTGCTGCTATGATGTCATGTCCACATCTGACAGGTGAAAAACACAAGACACATCAGTCTAGGACTCCCCATCACTACACGGTCACTTTAGGCCTACATGTGAATACACTCAGATCATACACACACACACACACACTCAGATTATACTGTATGTGCATTCCGTTTGACCCTTTAGTGCAGAGCTTCTGTTATAACCTCATTGTGACCAAAATGGTAATGAGTAAAATCTTACCTTAAAACTCTCTGCATTGTCATATCAATGCTGTTAGTTTTCAGCAAAGAGTGAATAGGCTTGTTGACAGGCCCATCTGCAGTAGTAGTCTGCATCTTGCCTTTACAAAAAAAAATTAAATACACTAACCCTGCTTGATCTGTATGCTTTGTTCTTCTTCAAGTAGCCTATGCTATGTCTTTGTCTGTAAATCACTTTAGGAGGAGAAGTGCCGGCTAAATGTATTGTGACATTTACCATCACTGTTGTTTAATAACACTTTTACATTTATTTTGTTTATTTGTAACTTTGGCTGCTTTTGCGGAACTCTTCAGACAGATGCACAAACATGTAAACAAATTAACCAAACAAATAGCACAACTTCTGCTTTACATTTAGTTGGCAATTTTTGACAAATGACATAGACCTATGTTATTTTGTGAATAGAGAAACCAAGAGGCGAAGTGTGTTTTTATTCTTTTACTGCCTGTGTCTATGCTGCAATGTGTTTTAGTAATGTGATTAGTGTGTTAACCTGATTAGTGTGTTAACCTGATGTTTTGTATGTATTTATGTTTTGTTTTTTGTTTTTTATACTGCCTGTAGTTGCTGCAATGTGTGTTAGTAATGTAATGGGCGTTTTAACCATTTGGTACAAAACATTTCATTTTACCACGGCGTGTAGAGTTAAGCAAACCGTGTTGTGTTTTTGCAATGTATATCTATACAGTTTTTCTGATTTGGTGTGAGGTTGTTGTCTTCGTTGTTAAGTTCTGCAAAATTAGTTTAAGTTACAAGAAATTAAGTTTAGTGATTAGAAAAAAACTTAAATATAGTTCATGATGAAAAATTACAGTTATGCCTCTTCAGGTGGAAATCAATTTTGTAGCTAGAAAGGTCAATTATGCAGTGCAATACCTCACACAGTAACTTACGGTGTGGATAAATATAGAGAAAGACAATAACATAACCAGCGTCTTTTTTTATATTTGTATGAGGAATAACAAGACTTCTAATAACAACAAATGCACATACATTTAAAACACTAAGTACGGCATAATGCATTTGAAACACTTAGTCTGTTATCATGTATTGCATCGTTGCCAATGCTCCATGCAGGAAAGTGTTCACCTGTACTACACCAATTATTGAAATGAATTGAGTTTGACAACATTTCTCTGTATAAGACATCTTGAACTTAGATTGTTCGGCTAAAATGATAACAACAATGTTGACAATGTGACAATGACCTATAAACACACACACACACACACACACACACACACACACACACACAGTAAAAATAAGCTTAGGTAGTCTAGATCAATTTATAATTGGATACAATTGTGTTGACCTTGATAGCATAATAAACTATTTAAAGATAGTAAATAGGGTTGAATGACGATGCATCAAATTTTATTCAGGTAGTAGGTCCCGCAGTCAAATGTACACCATTAATAAAATCAACAAAATATCTTCCAAACGTCCACATACAACATCTGTCATATTAACATAGGCATAATGTATGTTCATATACAGTCGAAATGCTCATCAATATGCAGGTCTCTATCAAACAAACCACTTTCCAAGAAAAAATGAAGTTGCACATACAACATCTGGCCTGATGTTGGCACTTCATGTTGAAGAGTACTTCCAGAGTAAGTCTTGTTATCACTTTTTAAAATCTTGGCAAAAAAAAACATTGGCTGTTTTCGCTTCGCAATTGACCTCCAAACCATGAAAGCAGGAACCTACTGGTGACAGATGCCATATACATTATCAGCTGAAGGTCTTGAGCCATGACATCGTTATGTGTTATAACATCATAGCAGCTCTGCTAAAGGACACAATGATCACTTCAGCCAAGAGAAAAAGACACTCTTCACAGCTTCCTCATTTCTGTATTATATTGGGTGTGAGCAGCCGTGGCCTAATCGCATTTCAGACTTAGAGATCGGGAGGTTGCAGGTTCGAATCATGTGCCTGTAGGAATAATGTTGGTGGTCCCCTACAGGCTTATCCATGGCTGAATTGCCCTTGAGAAAGGCACCTAACCACATATTGCAGCAGGGACTGGAACCAATGCCCTGTACCTAAATAACTTTAAGTGGCTTCAGATAAAGGCGTCTGCTAAGTGTACAATCTTTGTTGCTAGATTTAGCGACTTTTTGAGGTCCCTGGCGCCTAAAAACATCATCTAGTGACTTTGGCGACTTTTTGGTGCATCTGGCGACTTTTTAAATTTTTTCAGTGACAAATTCATTGCTTTTCCACATAATTCTGACTCTGCGCCGCCGTCAGAAACGTTTCCCACGGTTAAGCAGGGCAGCAGATTAGCTCTATTTTCCAAACAGTGTTTAACACCGCTCATTTGTGCTGAGAAGGAAGGCATGTGGGCATGTTTTCTAGGGATCAGCGTGTCGTGCGTAACACTGTGATGTCATACGAAGAGTCAGGACATCATCTAGTGACTTTTCAGCGAGCCAATAGCGACTTTGACTGATTTTGTTTGGCAACACTGTGTACAATAAAGTAATGTGTCATGAGCCCAGATGCAGAAACACCCTACCCAATTGGCTTTGTGGAAGTCAATGATGGCATATTATGGTCTGAAGAAATTGGAATTTTGTGGCATGGCTGGGGGATGGCACATGACCTATTAAATTAGGAATGTTGTGGCATCCCATCCTCAGTCATGTAGGAGGGTGGGAAAGAACACTGGCTAATTACTCCCCTCACCAACCTGGCGGGTCGGTAGTTGAACATGTTACAGTAGGCCTATGTACCTTTATTCAATCTTCCTTCATGACTGAGGTTCCCTTGGGGCACCACTTGGGGCTGACCCCTTGCACGGGTGAGGCATAAATGCAGTTTCTTTGTGTGCAGTGAGCACTGTGTGCTGTGGAGTGCTGTCACAATCAGTGTTGCAAAAAAATAAAAGTCGCCATTGGCTCGCTGAAAAGTCGCTGGATGATGGCCTGACGTTACTTATGACGTCACAGCATCACGCACAACAAGCTAGAAAATGTGCCTTCATGCCTACAGAGGGGCAGTGCTCGCTACTATTTGGAGATCAGAGCTAATCTGCAGCCGTGCTTAAACGTGGGAAACGCTGGCGGCACAGTTACAATTATGTAGAAAAACAACAACTTTGACATTGAAAATCCATGTTTTAAAAAGTCACCAGATGCACCAAAAAGTTGCTAGATGAGGTTTTAGTCGCCAGGGATGTCAAAAAGTTGCTAAATTGGCAACACTGGTGTTTCCCAGGTGGGCTTTCACTTCACTTCACAATTCTCTCTTTCTCTGTGTGGCATCTTCCTGCATGACGGCTTGCAGGCATGTCCGCCATTATGCAGAACCTTGGCAGTGAGGAATGTTCTAATGGGTAAGGGGTCATTTGCTATATCAGTTCTTTACACCACGGACACTGACATGGAGCAGCCATGTAGCACTAAATCTTTGTTTACATATAACAACCTCGCTTCACATGCTCGCATAGTTTGCCAGATGCTAGGACATTGTTTTTTCTGGAATTGGCTCAGGATCCAGGCATGATTGTTCATGAGTGAGCATATAGTAAGTCCATTTTGGAAATCATGAACAAAAGAAATACAAAAAAATACATCAACCGTATCTCATGCCATTTCGTAGTACGGCCACGAAAATAATCTATAACATTCGCGATACCACTATGATAAAGGCCTGTTTTTCGTGACTGGGCTACGAATCCACAACCTATGTATTTCAATGGGCTGTCTGATTTGTAACACCGTTACGAAATCTGTGCATATTTTTGGTGGACAATGGGTGAACTGCTATCACATTGCTGATTAGAAAACAATATGCAGAAGATATTAAACACTACAATAAACCTATTTTTGAGGTGCGCTTTCTGAAAACAGTATGCAGAAGATATTAAACACCACAATGAACCTATTTTTGAGGTGCGCTTTCTTTTGACCCAAATTTATCTGCTTGAACTCCAGAAGGCCCGTTTTTCGTGACTGGGCTACGAATCCACAGCCTATGTATTTCAATGATGAAGATATTAAAGACCACAATAAATCTTTCTTCTGACACAAATTGATCAATCTTGATCTCCAGTCTCATCAGGTAGAACCTTTTCTTTACCCACACATACTTTCATACATACTTTACATACTGGTAACACACACATGCAAGCTCACACATACTCCCAACTGAACCCTGGCCCCAGATCCCAGACCCCTACAATATTATATTATAAATATGATTACATACAAAAGAATCAAAGAAAAGACAAAAGAATAATATCACAAATTGAGTTATTCACAAATCACAATTCATTGCTCTTGCTAACTGCATGCTGCAAGCTAGCTGCATTGCTAGTTTTGGCCTCAGAGTTCAAGGTGTGAATGTGGGTGGCCTTCTGCACCATAGTTGAGGTTCATTTGAGCAAGGTATCTAACCCCTTTTATGGGTTACTAACAAGGTATCTATCCTTTTAAGGGTTCCTACTCCAGGGACTATACTCCTTATCTAAACAACTGTAACTTGCTTTGGATGACAGCATGTGTAACATGTAATGTGATTGCTTTATAGAGCTCCGAAGTCACCCGGAACATGGGGAATGGAATTTATGGAATGGGGACCAGTCTCAAATAAGGTGTGTGTGCAAACACGGGAATAGGGAACCCCCGCAAACTGACAAGGGTATTACAAATAGGCTGTAGGGATGACATGATTGATCATTTTTGTGTCAAATGCTGACATAAATACGATGTTGCTATCACATGCTTAACCCGGAAAACTGGCAGACTACAGGAGGGAAATTTCACGAGCCGTGACCATGGTAACCCACGGCAAACCGCCACAAACCTTCCTAGTACAAGACTTTGGAAATATTTCTAACTAAGCTCTGATACAGGTTGTTTTTCACTCCTGGTGATACTCTTTTGATAAAACGTAAATAGTGCCATAACTGCAATTACTCCAATCGCCTTGGTTTAGTAGTATACTTTCAAAAGTTACCATCGAGGAGAAGTTTGCTCATGCGACTGGCTTCACATAAGGAAGTCCTCATAGCTCACACGAGAATTTGAGATGTAGTTCGCAAAATTCACAAGTAGCCAAGGAATAGCAACATTACTTTACTATCGTTACGTTTAGGTTGATAAATACACACATGTTGTTGTGCTGGTCCATTTGTTACCAAGGAAAGGATGCGGGGATAAGCAAATGACGTTAACGTTTTTCTTATATTTTTGTTAAAAATGATATTCCTGGAAACCGGATTTCCGTGAAAATGCTAATCCGCGCATACAACTCGTCGTCACCAGTCGTCACCCACTTCGGAGCTCTATACCGTGGTAAAAACGATTATTGGTTTGGTTTCAGCTTTAAGCCTTCATCGGACACATCAGAGAAAAGTGGACTGTTGCCTTGGCATAATTCAATCTCTTCTGATTGACCCTTAGTACACACCTTTCAGCTATGGGCTATACGCATCTACATAATATAGTACATAGTACATATTTTTTACAGAAGAGGGTTGTCAGATGTCTGTTGAATCGTGATTTCCAGCCCAATTAATGCTCAACTAAATTATATCAATTTCATTGGCCATAAATCTACAGGAAAAACCTGCAGATGGTCATCCTAAACAGGCCAATTGGAAACCGCCCGATCTGGCCACTGACCAATTCTGAATCTGTTAGCCTACGTACTTAGTGCTGCAGGTAATGTCAAAGCAGTGTTGTTATGATGTAGTAGAGCCTTTTCAGCAAAGAGTGAACAGGCTCGCCGGCGGACTCATCTTCACAAAGAGGCTATAACTTACTGGAGGTAGTCACATCCCACTATGTCTGACAGCGTGATCCAAGACAGGCACATCTGGCAAGCAACAAACCCTGTCACGGTAGGGACACATACACGCGAATTTGCGAACTTTGCCATTCATTCCTATGAGAGAGGCGATGGCAAGCGAACAGGAGCGAAGCGAAGCGAAATTATTAAAGAAAGTTTAATGTTATGCAAATGAGGAGCGAATTCGCCTGCCACGGCCCAATCAAATCAACAACATAACTGTTCCATTCCATTTCATTCGCCGCAACGACCTGATGACGGTTGAATTTTGCCTCTCTTCGCTTCGCCTTGCTTCGCCTCGCTTCGCCTCCTATGTGTCCCTTACGCATATCAACGTGAACAAGAGCTCAAAGCGGGGTGTTGAAATGTGATGTCCTTCAGAGAGGAAAAATCATCGTCATTACAATTGTCATATATAACATTTTTGTCATTGTGTGTGGAAAAATAAGACATAGCAGCATACTCTCTCACACACAATTGAGAGGCACAAACACCAAGCGTTGCCTCAGGACGTCTTAACTGGATTATCTTGCTTCTTATTCAAATCATTATGACTTCAACATGAAGCCCTTGAGTCAAACGAGTTGAAGTGGCATTGATCATTGTGATGAAAGCTGAGGGAGTCAACTGATGACAATTTTACGCACACTATTTTAATTTAAAAATCCACAACTACAAATGAACAGCTTCTTCGGAAGAACTAACAACTAAAAACAACTCAAACTAATTATGAATTATATGATGTATTTCCATTAATTGTTGTTGATGACTCTTTCTGATCAGATGAACTCAAGATGGACTAACACATGGCTAGTAGCAAAATATTGCCATGCAAACCCTGGTGTGCATGTGGATGAGTGAGTGTGTTGGATGTTGAGCCAACAGTATACATGAACATTGGGGCTGGGGGTAACTGCTCATGTAACCTTTCCTCAAAAGGAGTATTTATTACAGTACAATACTATACTGTATACTGAGTGCCCATGAACAATCATTGTCAATGTAAAGCTGTTACCGGTGCCCCCAAGCCTTGTTTGCCTATGCCTAGCACCGGTCCGGAGTGCAGTATGAAATGTATCATTGCCATTGTTGATTACACCTCTGTTTGGTCGAATGAATTGCATGCTAGTTTCCATCAGACTGCTAGTTATTCCAGGATCAAAAAATGAGAATGAATTCTCTGACTAAGGCACTCCGAATTAAAATGTCTCTATTAATATGACAAGTCCTACATGGACATATTAAAAACAAGGCCCACACGTATCGGCATGAATGCCTTCTTCAGGGCTATACCTTGGACTAAAGAGCACCCAAACCCAAGAAACCAACAAACAATCTGGAAGAGCACGCCATACTTTGCAAACTGAAAGATGCTAGTTATGACGTATTATTTACTATGACCGTACAAGATAGATTTACATACATAAAACATCAGACTTGAGGCTAGTGCCACAATATGATCATGTCTGGCTAGTGGTTGACAGACCTGTTAAAATCCTATTAACATCACAACATGATCAAACTGCTAAAGTAAAGTCTGTGATTAAGTCCACACGAAGTCAAAAGCCTTGTAATGGGCCATTATCTATAAAGTTGCTGTTCAGGTATCATCAACATAGGAGACCATTAATAGTTCAATTTTGTCCATTTTTTAAAAGAAAACTTTATTTTTGAATCGAGATAAAATATTTTTCATTTAACATAATTTTGTACGATTTTACTTCTTACATGCACACCAAATCTATGGCACATCATTGTCTGTATTGGATGGGGAGCCCTTTCAGACGAACTTATCCTGGGCCTGGCAAAAACCCGTCAGCGGCCCTGGGCACAGGCATGACAAGCAGGTAAGGAACTTTTAAGACACTGTACTTACAATCACCGTTTTTGTTTACCATCATCTAAGTGTCATGTTCACCCAATTTAGGTAAAGACTGTATTAATTTGAGCCCTAAAATTGTCAGAGAGGAGGGTAATGCAAGCATTAGGCTTTGAAATGTGATTTCAAGTAAGTGCTGTTTCTCATGTTACAACACGTACTGTGGAGTGTGTGCGTGTTTGTGTGTGTGTGTTTGTGTGTGTGTGTGTGTGTGTGCGTGTGCGCTTGTGTGGCATAATGGCAGGCGCAGATGGCTAAAGAGCTCCTTTGATATACATTTAATGGCTTTTTGATTATAAATGGGATAATCTTCACAGATCAACCCATTTGCTCCCATGAATAATATTGAATAGGGAGGTGGCCATTATCCCAAGGAAGCACATGTGCTGTGCAGCCAAGCTAGCCAAACTAGCATCAGCTGCCAAACACACACATACTGTAGTACACAGGCAGCCTCAGAATCAGGTTTCAACTATAAGCGCTAATGAAAACTGTGTTTTTATCATTTTTTAAAAATACCAGGCCTGGTTGGATCAAGTGGAGCACGCTGATGATCAGATAAACTCTGTACAAAAGGTTTATGCAAAGCTGTCTGAAAGGAAAAGTGTTTATTTGTACTGGCCGACTCTCCTGCCCTTGGTTGAGGTTGAAGCAATTATAGGCGATTCAAAGGCCAAAGTCAATAACGGGTTGCAGTCCAAGGTCATTACAATTAGGCAGAAAGTAGCAGAAAATTAAAATGTTAAAAATGTCACATTGTTTTACTTATACTATTTCAATTAGCTGTGCATGTCATCCTAATCAGTTAGACAAATAATATATTTAAGGTAGTATTTAAGATGGAGCAGGTTGTATTTATAATGGCATATTTCATGCAATGCAGAAAGATATACATTGTCCTTTCCTTTCTCAGAAGAGCGAAAACAAGCTAAAGGGAACTTCAACATTAATTTGGTCAAACAAATAACCTACACATAACATGGTTAGATAAAGTAATAATTATGGTTGTACAGGCAGAACACCCCTTTCAATTTGTGCAGATTCAAATATTTAATAGAAATTACCATTCCACAAAACCACATTCAGTAAAAGCAACGTGTCATTTATTGTATCAAGACATTACAACTATATGCAGGATAATGGACATTGTAATGATAATGTATATTCTTACTCAGCTTTCTATAATAATTATTATAAAGTATAATATTTAAATACCCAATAATCCATTAATACAAATCACATGCCCGTAATGTGTTATATTAAACTGATACAAGGAAATTTAAAGTATCAAAAATGTCACAAATGGCACAAAAATGTTTTAAAAAGATCTCATTGCTCACAATAGACTGAAATTCCTCAGACATAGTTATGTAGGCAATGGGTCAACAAATGCATCTGAAAAACAAAGAACAAACAAGCATTAATCAAGAGACCAAATAGAACAGTCAGAGGCGATCTTCCGACCTGCCTTGTTGAGCTCGTGGTGAAACAATAGTTGAAAAATATATGTAAATGAAAGCCCTATTGGCTTAAGTCCCTGGTACTCTGATACTGCTGTGTCAATGTACAACACTTGTGTAGTGTGAGTGTGTGTAGTGTTTCTGAATGTACTGTACTATGACAATGTGGTTATTATTCCGAGACGCGGATCCAATAAATCCATGCCCTTCAGCAATGTCTGAACACACTCTGACTTGTCCTAATATTGTTGAACACACACTGTAAACACCTCTACATGTACTCAATCTTACTCGATAGCCTATCTGTTGTGCTTGTGCCCTGTCATTTTGTTATAAAGCTTTTGCGTCAAATCAGAATAAGGTATGACAATTATCATATGGTGTGGTGTGCCAGAGAGACAGAGACAGAGACAGAGCAAGTGAGAGAGAGAGGTAGTGGTAGTCATTTTACATTAATGTAGCAAGTCAAGTCTGTCACCTAAAACGGCTTACTGACAGGATCATAATCTGTGCTATGTGTCCATGCCAGCATGTTGCACTACTGATTCACTTCAGGCAAGATAAACACATCCTTTATACGCAAACTCCTTTATACGAAGACCACATTTGGTGTGCGGTGAGCACTATGTAATATTTTCAGCAGTTACTTTCCAGAATTCATGCTGTCATGTTCAGGAATACCACCATAAAATTCAAATTATACATTATGTCTGGGAAAATTGCACTTTTCATACATGAAAAGGTGGATCTTCTCCATGGTCGCCATTTTGAATTAACAAAAATAGACATTTTGGCTTAAAAACTTACTGTAACCTACTTTGGTCATGCTAGTACATATTAGTTTATTATTTATTATAAAGATCAAATTTAATGTTAGGCAGCACAGTTTCAATGAGCAGCATAGCTACAATACCTGGCCACCTTCCTGCACAGTGCACCTTTAACACTCAGGAGAGTGTTGTTCCTGCTCTCTAAGTGTTGCCTCATCAGAACTTAGAAATCAGTTTATTGTGTAAATATACATACTATTATGGAGCATACAGAGTAGGTGCAAAGTGTTACTGTACGTACCATATGTCACAGTGTATGTGCATATCAACCTTGTGAAAATAAAAGGTATGTCTCACATTGAGTGACAGTGCAAGACATTCCCTGTTCTTCTACAAAAAGGAGTGAAAGAAAGAAAAATGTGAAAACATAGAGCTGTACTTACAGTACTATTGCTGAACTATTGTCTTCCTTATTTGTTCATGCATATTGGCTACATCCCAACTCGCCCATTTCTGACTGCCTTTGACCAGACTACAAGTTTTGACGTCTAAGGCCGGTGTCAAAATGTGAAGTGGACCTCAAAGGCGGCCCTGTGTGACTAGTTTCACCTGCCCAATTCAAACAGGTGATCATTCAACTAGTCAATCACCTGGCTGAACTAGACAGGTAGAACCAGGTCATATGAGATATGTGACACTGGACTGTAACTAATGACACAATAACGCAGAATGTGATCTGGATGTTGTCCTGCTTTTCCTGGCCTTTGTCAATTGTCGACGGGATTAGGGTGATTAGTTTCATCAGTAAATCTAAAAGCAGAATTGGTTAGTATAAGAGTATCATACTCATAGTCATACTCAAGCCTTCCGTGTACACATGCTTTTGATTAACAAAGAAAAATCCCACCCCAGTTGTCAGTTTCCGAACATCTTCAGTGCACTCATACAGTGCACTCATACCTCTGCGGAATGCTGTCTGAATTAAGGAGTGCTCCTTCCTTTTTCCAAAAAATGCTCAAAACCCACCTGGAGGCGCTATATTCTGCCCAATTTGAACTAGATTCTATTGATTTCTAAGACCATAAATCTGCAGAAAAGCCTGCCCAATACCCATCTTTACCCGCACACGGTCATCCTAAACAGCCCATTTGGGCAGGGAACACACCCAATCTGGCAACACTGACTGCAGACTAGCATCTGCATTTCAGCCACCCTGCGCATAAAGGCACCAGACTCTGTCACTTGGTCAATATATATATCTTTCTCTGTGTCTTGATCAGTCTCTGTCTCATTTTTGTCTTGATCTGGGCCGGCCTTCTTTCTCACTCTCCCTCCTTCTCTCTCTCTCTCTCTCTCTCTGTCTCTGTCTCTCTCTGTCTCTCTCTGTCTCTGTCTCTCTCTCTCTCTCTCTCTCTCTCTCTCTCTCTCTCTCTCTCTCTCTCTCTCTCTCTCTCTCTCTCAGTGCAAAATTGACAGGAAGACCTTAACAAAACAACCAGTGCTGGGAATACAGTACAGCTCAAAGAACAACGTCCATTCATACTTCTCTGAAGTCCACCTCTTCCCCTTCTCGCCCCGCCCTCATTTTCCCCAAACCCCAAACTGGACCCAATAACCCCATACTGCCCACCCCCACCTCCCAACCCTGCACCCCCCCCCCCCCCTCTGACAACACCACCGGGCCCCAATTTAATCAAATCCACCTGAACCGCCACAAGACTCCGACTGTGTCCGAAAATGTTCCCTTGCTCACTTCATACTGTAGCTACATAGCTCACATACGGTAGGACGCATTGTAAAGCATTCACTATAAGTATAACAACAGTGTGTGCATTTGTTCTCTACATGATAACTGAATAGCCTACATACCAAAGGACACATAGGACTGTGTTGTCTTGTTCCCTATAAGTAGAACAGAAATATGTGCACTCGGTCCCAACATCTGTCATTACATACACGTACGGTATACACAATACACAATGCATAGAGAAAAAGGCCTTCAAAGTTGGAATTACCGTAGGTTGAATATTGTAGTTACTGCAAATTTGGCATAGCAACAGAGGAAGTGTTATGCATAGAATTTTCAGACCCCACCCAGACTCAAATTTAACAAAATACTAAGCAGTTACTGGACTTAATCTTTGTACGGCAGTACAGTAGAACTATGATCCCGTGCCGTATAGCCTACATGAACACCACAATGTCCACTACATACTGTACTATGCACACAGGTCACTGCAAACATGAGGTGCATTGTAGAACTGAATTTTGTTCATTAGTACACCAAAAATTAGCACTACACACGGCGCTGTAATTCACTACATCCGCTGCACATAGGGTACATTGTTAATCTGGTGTCTTGTTCATTATGTATTACTGTAGTACACCAAAATGTGTTCCTTGTGTTACACCAAAATGAGCACTTGTGAACAACATAGTTCACTGCATACAGGGTGCATTGTAGAACGAGTGTAGTGAACAACACACAAATGGATGTGTAGGAGCTCTGTTTGTGTATAGAAAAGAGTAACCCTCTGGCCCTCTTCAGGTTTACAGATTCAAAATAATTCAGTGATAAAGTCTGAGGCCTCAAGATAATTTGTTATCGGTGTAATGGGTAGAAGCCAACACTCTTTTTTTTTTATTTGTTCCCTAACCATACAGTAGTACACTATGTAATAGTGTAGTGTTGCATGTGCGTGTGTGTCTGTCTGTGTGCCTGTGTGTCTGTGCCTCTTTCAGACTGCAGTGATGTCCCAGAAACAGTCTATCATGGCGTGGTGCACGCTGTCGCTGCAGCCATTTCCCTCCTATACAGAAGGAAAAAAATACATTTTGTGCTTTGCTCGTCCGTGGACCACCGCCACTGCCATTCACCACTAAACGTTTCCGCAAGGGAAACTCTCACACACACATACGGTGCAGGGGCAGCCTTATACAAACAACATGGTTGTGAATGGTTTGGTAGCGGTTCTTTCGATGTGGCCATGGTGGGCTGGGGAAAACAAAGACAGGCAGGACCAGAAGCTGTAGTGTAGCACGCGCACACACACACACACACACACACACACACACACACACACACACACACACACACACACACACACACACACAGGACAATTACTACTCGTCTTCTGCAGGTAGCTATGTAAAAAAAAAACCAGAAACAATCAAGGTTCCAATTTTTATACTTTGTATTGTCTATAAGTGTCGACAAATATTTCAAATTCTTTGTATGACCAGTGCATGTAAAGAAATTGACAATAAACTTGACTTGACTTGACTTGACTTGAAGTATAAAAAGTTTGAGAGTCCCTACACCGATGAGCACCAAGAGAAAAAAGGTGAACACCCTGAAGTATTCCAAATTCCTGTTTGATTTCTGAAAACAGAAACAAGCAGTACAATACTACTCATCTTCTGGAGGCACTATCCCATAAACACACACATGCAGGACAAATCAACTCAGCCTTCTGCAGAGGGTTACCTCTAAAACACACGCATGCACGCTGTATTGCAATACTATTTGCCGTTTGCAAGGAGTACCCCAAACACACACACATGCAGGACAATTTTTCAACTTGGCTACTGCATTGCTCTGTATGTTCTTGTTATATCCAATAAAAAAATATAAAACAGAAAAAAATGTGGGCCACGGCAGATCTCATGGCACACGGCAGATCTACCCACAGATCACACACTGCCTCCTCCACTACTTCCTCCATACCGTTTTGGATCAAAACGGCATACAACGAACACATTCTCCAAATATTTTTGGGAGAAATCACTGACATCCCCTGTTTTATACACTTCTTATGCATAGACACACCCACATTACAGCAGTGATTCTTATTGCTAATTACCTGATTGGGCGTTTTAGTTTGGGAAAGCATGTAAAAACAGTGAGAGAGCAGACAGAAATAGGTAGACAGAGAGATTGTGTGTGTGTGTGTGTGTGTGTGTGTGTGTGTGTGTGTGTGTGTGTGTGTGTGTGTGTGTGTGTGTGTGTGTGTGTGTGTGTGTGTGTGTGTGTGTGTGTGTGTGAGAGGCCACATGTGCCTGGCTACTCTGATGCGGCACTGCAGCTGTTTCTTGGAGACAATGGCACACACCTAAATGCACACACACACCGAAGTCCAAAGTCAGACACACACACATACTCACACACACACACATGCGGTACACTGTACACTGCGGCTACTGGGTGTTATAGCTAGTTGTGCAAAAAAATCTCAATTGTACCACTACTTTTACAATCACTATGTGGCTCACTGCTTAAAAGACGAACCGAAGGCTTTACAGCTTTAGTTCCCATGCCAGAAACCATTTCCCTTTCCTGTGCTATCACAGACAAACACACACACATACATCTGGAAAGGACACACACACGCACGCACACACACATACACCTGGGAAAGACCACATATATTTGCACAACGTCACAGCACATCAAGTGAAACACTCAGTTCGGAACGTCCTGACCTGTCGCACTAGAGAAAAAAGATTGCTCACAAAATTCACACAAAAAATAATCCGGCTATCCTTCCACTACACTAGTTTTCCGCCATATAATATTGTTATACACTACTACGCTATACAATATACACTTAATGATGATCTTTTTAGCTGAAACCAGTTGGGCTTTCAGATTTACAAAGGCGGCTTTCTGTGCTCACAGGACTGTGCTTCAATGTGCTGCTTGAGCTGCTAACTACTGTGTCAGACTATAGTGGGGATGAAGCATCCAAAGCTCTATTGGTACTGACTGCAGCATGCTCCCCATGGTACACTGTGTGCCTATGCTATTAGGTTCCTATTTGTGAATATATACAAAGATATATAGGATATATATAGGACATATATATATATATATATATATATATGATATATATATATATATATATACGGAAAGATGAGAAAAATAATACTTTTGAGGCACTCCTTAATAAAGTTAAAAGAGCTTTTATCAAATTCTGACTACATGCCTATGGGTATGCTCTTCATCAGGGAATACTGTATACATATGTACGTATGTTGCGACCATTGTTCAATTCGATTAACACCGTGTTCAGGGCAATGGGGCATACATACTGTACGTATGTATGTATGTTGCGACTATTGTTCAATACGATTGACACTGCGTTGATGGCACTGTATTGCATTGCCTTGCTTTCTATTGTAGGCTATATTGCGCTTCATGTTTCCAACCGTCATATGTTATATAGCCTACTGTATATTTATAGTATCGTGATTGTTGTGAAGAGAGCTAACGTCTGCTGGAGTCAAAGACCTAATTCATGTTCGAATCCTGAGCACCAACACCTCAAATCCTATTAGGCTTTTCTGCAGCTTTGCAGTGCAATCTACTTCGCACATACAATACTAAGGCACCCACCCACGTCCAAATATGGGCTTGCATGCTCATGGAGACGCAGGTTTAAGTCCGAATTAGTCATTTCCCAGTCTTACCCCTATCTCTCTCTCCCAATACTGTCCTGTCCAACATCTCTTACTATCTCAATAAAAGCACAAGATATTATTTGCGATACACACACAGACATGCAATAGCTACTACCAAACGAGAATACTGACCTATAAAGGCAGAGTGCAGTACACCAGTATTGAAACAGAGAAAAATCCCCTCAAAGCCTCAACATAAGGTTGGATATAGTAAATACTGCAAATCTGACATAGCAATATCTCTAAAACGGAACATACGTATTTGGACCATAAAGCTTTATCACAAGATGAAGTAGGCGTTATGATCACTTTGCCTTTTGTAGGGAAGTAGGTGACAGCAGCTGCAGCAGACAAGCTCACATCAGACATTATTTAAAACACCTGAACCATCGAAGCTCGGTCCAATATGGGAGTTACAGTGGTGGTCATATGTTTACACACCCTGGCACAATATAGGCTACTGTATGCTTTCTTGCCGATTTCTCGTAGAATGTGAATGATACACAATGATACACAAAACCTTTTTTCACTCATTGCTACTGACTGGCTGAAGACATTTATTAGCAATATCATGTGTTTACTATTTCAAAATCCCACTGCAAACTACTTAAATTAACCTGATCAAAAGTTTACATACCTAGTTTCTGATGCTGTATGCTGTCCCCTTTAACATCAGTGACATCTTGAAATTGTTTGTGGTAGTTGTGGATAAGGCTCTTAATTTTCTCAGACAGCAAAATGACCCATTCTTCCTGGCATAATGGTTGTTTCCTATAATATCTTTGGGTGGCCCCGAGTGGCTCAATGATGTTGAGATCAGGAGAATGAGATGGTCACGCAACAACCTTCATGATTTTTTCTGAAGCTAACGACAGGTTGACTTGGCTTTCTGAATTTGTATATTTTCATGTTGGCATGCCCAAACAGTGTCCCATGTGCAGCTTCATTTCATTTCATCTCATTTTTCCACATGACTTGGTCCCAGGTGTTTTTGTTTCTTGTCCCTATACTATGTGGTGTGTCATAAGCAAAGAGCCCTTTTTGTAGTAATGGCTTTCTTCTGGAAACCCATAACAGCCCATCTTTCCTCAAGTGCCTCTTTGTTGTACAGCTTGAAACATTTTTTCATGTTGTCCTATATTTCGCCCTAAGTTGTTTTTTGGTTGTCCTATGCATCCTGAACAATTTCCCCTGCAATTATGGAAAAAAAATTATATTGGATCTACCTGCCTCCCTACTGGCTTTCAGAGTTCAATTATCTGACCCTTAATCCAGTCCAGCAACTCAGTGACCCTTTATGCACAAACAAATTACAAGACAACAGATGACATCTGTAATGGCCATCCAAATCCATTTGTGGAAAACACATGACCACCACTGTATAAAAAGACATGATAAGCAAATGAGATTTTTTAATAAGATCGGCAAATAAGATTTTTACTTAGGAAGGTGACCCCATCCCTCCCCTAAATACACACACACACACACACACACACACACACACACACACACACACACACACACACACACACACACACACACACACACACACACACACTGCCCATAAACTCCCCAGCCCCCCATGGCATGGCCCTTCTGGATGCTCTTATTTTAGGGACATTGCTGCTTCGGAGGGAAGGTCACCTGAAACTGCTGTGTCCCCAGCAGAGCCCCAACAGGGCCCATTTTAGCCCTCCGTCCACACGCTCAACAGGAGGACCCCATTTTAGTCGTCCGCACGCATCGCCTCCTCAACAGGACCCTGTTTTAGCTGTCCCAGGCAGGCGGGCGGGCGGGCAGGCCAGACGTGCTACTGCATACTGCACAGCTTAAGCCCCGCACAGGAATAACCCCAACTGCCAACCCCACCACCACAGGCAGAAGCAGGCCCTGCCCAAACATACACACACAGAGACACACACACACACACACAGAGACACACACACACACAAACACACACACACACACACACACACACACACACACACACACACACACACACACACACACACACACACACACACACACACACACACACATACACACAGATACACACAAACACACACGCAGATACACACACACACACACAAACACATGCACACAAACACACACACACACACACATGTGCGCACACCACTCACACACACACACACTTTCACAAACATGCTCATTTGCTAACCAGTCACCCAAATTCTGGGTCTTCAGAGTAGACATGAATACACACTCAGACACACACGCACGCATACACACAAACACACACACACACACACATACACACACATACACACACACACACACTATGTTCACACCGCACATAAATGCGCACACACTCACAATGTATTCACAATACATAGAAATACACACAAATTGCTTGCCAGCCCTTTGCAACACAAATAAATACACAGTCTAGTCGTTAATAATATACACAAATACACATGCTCACACACTAGGCATAGCCGACAGACATGATCACACCCCACCCCCTCTAGACAGTCACAACACACACAAATACACACATACTCACATGACATTCACAACAGACACATGCAGGGCTCTACATAACGTTTTTACATCACCCGCAAAAATCGCTAGTGGATGTTAATCTAACTAGCCAAACACACACATGGGCCAATGTGGCTAGTAAGAGTTTTTTTTTACTAGCCGAACTGAGTTTTTACCATTTGGCAGGTTGGCTGGTGTTCATTTAGAGACCTGGACATACGTAAGTAACCACACTAACCAGCTCTCACAACATACGGTAAAAACACACACTGTTCGCACACACACATACATGGGAAAAAACAAAATGCGGAACGTGGCGGACAACCACGTTGCTTGAGTAGCGGAGGACCACGTGCGCGTTTTTCGTTCCGTCGAACATTTTTGGTGAGGTCAGACACAAACGTACTGAGTTGTCTGAAAAGCACACTCTCCGTAGTACTTTTGTGCAGCCCTCAGTGGTTCCGTATAGTCGCCAAGATCTTGGACTGTGTCTACCTCAGACACAGAGGACAATGGAGAGTGCAGTAGAAAGGCAGACAGAGGGAGAGAAAAAGAGAGAGAGGTAGACAGACAGAGAGAAAGATTCCGTTGATGGATGGAGGGGGAGAGAGACAGAGGTTGCATATACTGAAAGATGTTCAAAATCCTGTCGCAAAAGATGGTAGTAGTTGCCTTTTGTAGCACCTAGACATCCATTTACACACACACACACACACACACACACACACACACACACATACACACTTAGATATAATGCACCTGCTACACCCCTGCACATGCACCCCAACACACACACACACATAGTTAGTTAGAAACATCCGCCATCCCACTTCACCCACCACATCACCATGACACACACCTCAGTATTGATGACAATGGGCCGAGGAGAAGAGGAGGTGCCCCTCCCGGCTCCCGGGAGCCTAACCTGTGGACATTGCATATCGTCACAAGTTAGGGTCTCAGGGACAGCGAAGGACACACTACGACACCAGTCTAGTTGGCCATCGTCCAAACGACCGCGGCGGCGACGAACGGCAACTTGCACTTTGCAGTCTGGCTATCTGGCTAAGCGTTACAGATGGTGCCGCCACCGGCGAAAACGAGTCTCACACAGACACAGACAGACAGACACACACATGCAGTACCACTCACTACACATCACACACACAGACACAGTAGCATTTAGTCTGCCGCGTGCTAGCGTAGCATGCTCATTCTAACTAGACACAAAAGGAGGAGTGGGTGAAAAAAAATTACCTTTTGTGCCTTTAAAGGAATAAAGGAGGTGACAAAGCAGAGAGAGAGAACACGCGCATGAGAGAGAGAGCGAGAGAGAGATAAATCGCCGACATCCATTAATCGCCACAGACCGTCCTCCCTCGCTCTCTCTCTCCCTTTTTCTTTCTCTCCTGCCTCTACACAGCCATGCTATGGCTCCCATCCCCGGATTCAGACTGGCTGGTTGTCACACACACACACACACACACACACACACACACACACACACACACACACACACACACACACACGCACGCACGCACACACACACACAACAAGTGCAGCCAGCCAGCCAGCCAGCCAGCCACAACACAGGTCCCATCCCCCTCCCTACTGTCTCCCTTGCTCTCTCTCTCCTCTCTCCTTTTCTTTCTCGTTCCCTCTCTCCCATCTTTCCTCTCGCTCTCCATCTCACCTCTTCTGCTCTCCCTCGCTCCCTCCTTCTCTCGGTCTGTCTCTATGCTCTCTGAATCTTATCCCTTTCTTTGCATGCATCTCTCACTCTATTCTCAGTCTCTTCCACCACACACACACACACACACACACACACACACACACACACACACACACACACACACACACACACACACACACACACACACACACACACACACCACCTTCACCACCACACACACATACACACATACACACTTCACCTCTCTCTTCTCTCCCACAGCCCAGCACAACAACAGACTTAACAATACAGGATAACTGCCCGAGCTTCAGGTAAACCAATGCACACGCTTGCTATGCTTTGCTTCACTTCGCTTCGCGCCTTACAGGAGGTGCTATGCTATGCTATGCTTAGCTCTGCAACACATAATGCACAGGCCCCTCAATATGCACACATTGCGTTAGCAAGACCTGCACATGCATCTGCCGCTTCCTCCCGAAGCCAGCATTCGCCAAAAAACAGAGAAAAAGAGAGAAGACATTAATAGCGACAAACGCGGAATGATTACAAAAAATGCCTGTAAAATAGAGTGCAGCCGCAACCACCACAAATTCGTTCGAACTGGAAAGAGTAGTATTAGCAGTAGTATCCTTTTTTTGGTCTGTTCGGAAACATTGTTGCAGCTTTTGCCCCGACTGTCTACAAGTCTATGCTGTACCTGTCTGAGTAGCAGAGCAGAGCAGCGAGAGAAAACCTACCACAACCAGTTCCAAGCAGAGGCAATAAAGACAGCCAACCGCTGCAGGCTCACTCGGGGAGGAGAGAAAGAAGGATGAGAATCGCTGCAAGGATTTTTTAACCCCCTCTTTCTCTGTCTCTTTCCCTCTTCTTTTCAGAGGTAGAGAGAGAGAGAGGTACAGCCTCTTGCTTATCTACACTACACCCCAATGCAACAAAGAGAGAGAGAGGGAGAGAGAAAGAAAGAAAAAAGAAAGGAAGAAAGAGTGGTATAAAGACAGCAACAGAGACAGACAGTCTGAAAATCTCCAATTTCAACTTTTTTTTGTTGACAGAGCGCTGTCTTTGGTAAGGGAGGAAATCTGCAGGCTTTGAGTAAGGCATTAGAGAAGAGATGAGAAGAGAAGAGAGGAGAAGAGAAGCGAAAAAGGGGGATGGGGAAGGAAGAAGGGATGATGGTGGTGGTGGTGGTGAGAGATGGATAGAGCGAGAGAAATAAACCTGACAGACAGATGAAAAGGTAGGGATGAAAAATGAGGTGAGAGGATGCAGGTTGGGAGTTGAATGCGGCTTAGTGCACACACACACACACACACACACACACAATCGCATGCACAGCCACACACACACACACACACACACACACACACACACACACACACACACACACAGACCGTTTAGTGCGGTGGTGAGTCACGGGGAGAGCAGAGGCGGGAGAGGCGCGCTAGCTAGCGGGGTTGTGGCTAGCAGACTTGTGGCTAGTAGTCAGGGTGGCCAGACATCCGTCTTTAGGACGGACCTTCTGTCTTTTCAGTGCCTTGTCCGGCGTAAGGCACAGCATTAAGCCGGACAAAAATGCATCAGAATGCATGAAATTGCATCTAAGACATGCACATTTTCTTGGCGGAGGACCCCCAAACCCCCTATCCTAATATGTGTCCTCCTTTTTCCTGTCATGGAGATGGTGACCCTACTAGTAGTAGGCTTGTGGACTTGAAGATAACAAGTGGACTTGAGGCTAGCAGGCCTCACGCATGGCCAGAGCCACACACACATACACACACATGCACACACACGCACAGACAAGGTGGCAGACACTGGGGAGTAGGCGGGCAAGCGAATAGACGAGAGGAGCGACAAGGCAGACCAAACTGCTTTGTGTGTGTGTGTGTGTGGGTATTATTCCGTATGTCTTACGTGTGTATGTGTGTCTGTGCAGAGTATGTGTTTGTGTGTGTGTGTGTGTGTGTCTGTCTGTCTGTCTCTACAGAGTATGTGTATTTCTGTCTGCATGTCTGAGACAGGGAGACGGCAGATAAAGCAGAAGGTGGCGGGCGGTGTGTGAGTTTCAGTGAATGTGTGCGTGTGTGCGTGCGCGCGCGCGCGTGTGTGTGTGTGCGCGTGCGTACGGTATGCCTGTCTGTATGAGTATGTGTGTTTATACTCGTGCCTGTGTGTGTGTGTGTGTGTGTGTGTGTGTGTGTCTAGGATTCGTGGGAGGTATATCGATGGTGGTGGTGTTGGGGTTTCGGGGTGGTCGAGGCGAGTGGGGGGTGGAGTGGAGGTGGTTGGGGGTGGGGGGGTGGTTTAAAAAAACACGTCAGAGTAGATAGTGTAATTAAAGCCACCGACAGAACAGCATGCAACAAAACACACACACACACACACACACACACACACACACACACACACACACACACACACACACACACACACACACACACACACACACACACACACACACACACACTGTATAGATGATAGAACACCATGCAACAAAAGTGTCAAGCAGAGGCTGAGGCAGAGGGGGTTTACACACACACACACACACGCACGCACGCACACACAGACACACACATATATGCACACACACACATGCGTGCACGCACACACACACACATGCACACACAGACAGGCAGACACACACACACATGCATAGACAGGCAGACACACACACACACAGACGTAAACGTACATGCATGCTCACACACACTCACATACAGATGTAAACGCACATATGTGCACACACACACACACACACACACACACACACACACACACACACACACACACACACACACACACACAGACAGACACACACACACACATACACAGACACACACACACACATACACACAGACGTATCGACACAGACGTACACACACTTGAAAATCAATGCATGCACAACCACCGTCATCCCTCTCCCCCTCCCCCTCCCCCTCCTCCACCGCCTCCGATCGAACCAGACAGTTGGTTTACCTTCTCTTTCTCCGCCAGTAACCTGCTCCACATTCCTCTTCCATCATCCAGACCACTGTAGAATAACCTCCATTCCTGGCGGGGAATCTTGCAAAATGTCCTTTCAAATCTCAAAAAGGCTGGGAGTTAACAAAAAAAGAATAATCCACAGGAACAAAAAAAATAAACGGGGAAAAACTACAAAAGCAAAATGAATGGTTTGAATGGGGTCCATATCTCCACAGCAACACCTACGTTCTTCCTTCACGGTTTCCCCCTACTCTCTCTCACACACAAACATACACATACTGTACACACACACTCTTACACACTATCTCATTTTCCCATACAATACACACATACTGTACACACCGGCACACACACACTTTCTCACTTCTACTATTTCTCCCTAAGATGTCCTTCTTTTCTTTCTTTTTCTTTCTTTCGTTCGTTCATCTTTGTCGTCCGTCCACAGGTCCAACTCCACAGTCCGTAGTCCGTCTGTCCGTCCTTCCTTCCTTCCTTCCTCCTCGCGCAACTTTTCTCTCCCTTCTGTCTCCCTCTGGCTTGGGCATGCTCAAATACATGCCGTATGGAGTGAGGGAGAGCGACGGAGAGGGAGAGATACAGAGGAAGAGAGAGAGAGGGAGAGGGAGGGTGCAGGGGTAGGAGGGTGAGTGTGGATGAGGCATCAGCGACGGTGGTGGTGGGGGTGGTAATGATGGTGGTGGAGGGGGGGTGAAAGTGGAAGGTAGGGGGTGGTGTTGTGGGGGTTGGGGGGGGGGGGGTGCTATGTGCACGGGTGACATCCTCTACTCCCTTGTCTCCTTTCATAATTCCATGTCCAACAGCATATGAAAACAGAGAAAAAATCACAGAGAGAGAGAGAGATAGAGAAAGAAGAGAAGAGAAAAGAAGAGAGAAGAAGAGAAGGGAGGAAAAAATATCCATTAATTTGGTCACACAGCTGTAATCATTTAAAGCTAGAGGCCCCCCTCCACTGCCATCGCAGCAAGAGAGCCAGACAGACGAGAGAGAGAGAGAGAGAGAGAGAGAGAGAGAGAGAGAGAGAGAGAGAGAGAGAGAGAGAAAGAGAAAGAGAAAGAGAAGGAGAGACAGCAGGGAGATAGCTGTAGAAACAACATGCAGAAGAGAGAGAGAGAGAAAGACAGTGAGAGCAGAAGAGAGAGAAAGCTTCAGACACGGCATGCAGAAGAAAAAGAGAGAAAAAGAAAGAGAGAAGAGAGAGAGAGAGACGGCATGCATGGGAGAAACGAGTGCGAAACTGCTCTGGAGACCCACATCTTGCTCGGCTCTCCTCTTTCTCTCCTGTTTGCAGCGGAGCGCTCTCTCTCCCATTTTACATAGCGGCTCCTTCTCCTGTCAACAAGTCCAGTGTTCCTCCTGCTCCGTTCCTCCTCTCCTCTCCTACACGACTCGGCACGGCTCAGCTTGCTAGCTCGCTCACTCGCTTGAAATTCCTCTTTCGCCTCCTCTCCTCGCCTCGCGCTCTTCTCTCTCTCTCTCTCTCTCTCTCTCTCTCTCTCTCTCTCTCTCTCTCTCTCTCTCTCTCTCTCTCTCTCTCTCTCATATTCTCTCTCTCTCTCTCTCTCTCTCTCTCTCTCTCGCCTGGCTTGTCTCAGTCTCTTTAGCACAGATAAAGCATATCAGGAACAATATCCTTCTTTTGGAAAAAAAAACGAAAGGCAGGAAAAAAGGAGGCAGCAGAAGAAGAGGAGAAAAGAAAGCTGGAGAGAGGAAAGACAGAGAGAGAGAGAGGGGGGGGGTGAAAAGAAAAAGAGAACAAGGCAAAGAGAAAGAAAGGAAGGGAAGAGAGGTGGAATGAGAATAACGAATAATGAGAGAGAGACAGAGAAAGAGAGAGAAAGAGAGAAAGCGAGAGAGAGAGAGAGGTGGAATGAGAGTAGGGTCTGGAACGAGAGCCATGATGTGGCTGGCTTACAGAGCCTACATTTAATCTTCAGCCTCTCCCTGGGGCTGGAGAGGAGAGGAGAGGGGGATAGAGGAGAGGCGAGGAGAGGAGAGGAGGAGAAGAGAGGAGAGGAGGGGATAGAGGAGAGGGGTATAGAGTAGAAGAGAGGAGAGGAGGGGTGGGGGTGACAGGGTGGGGGGTGATAGGGTGGGTGGGTGGGTGTGTGTGGGGCGGCAGCAGGGGTGNGGGCGGGCGGGGGGTGCGATAGGGGGAGGGACAGACACACACACATGCAGCTCTAAGGGAGGCTGGCGACGGACAACACACACTGGGTGCAAATCAGCGACTGGAGCGAGGCAGAGAGAGAGAGAGAGAGAGAGAGAGAGAGAGAGAGAGAGAGAGAGAGAGAGAGCACTTCCCAAGACAACACTACCCTCTTCCTTTTTCCCCTTCATGTGCTTTTCCCTCTTTCTCTCTCTCTCTCTCTCTCTCCCTCTCTCGCATCATCTCTCTTTCCGTCTCCATCCCTTCCTCCTGTATACTGTCACTCTCCCGCAATCTCTCCCTGTGTTGCACTCTCTCTCTCTCTCTCTCTCTCATTCTCCTGTACTCTCCCTCACTCACTCTCGCTGTCTGCTTTCATCTAAGCTTGCAAATCCTCTTTGTCTGCTGCCACACACACATACATGCATGCTTTGTGCGCACACACAGCAGAGATGCGCACACTAACATACACCCACGTACACATGCATATACACACATGCATACACCAACACACACACACATATGCATACACCGACACACATTCAATGCTTGTATATGTATGTACACAAACATGCACACGCACACTCATATGCACAGACACGCACACACACACACACACACACACACACATGTGCGCACGCACGCACGCACGCACGCACGCACGCACGCACACACACACACACACACACACACACACACACACACACACACACACACACCAAGTGCATGCATACACTGTAAAATGATAGTGTTTTGCCACGCTGCACTGTAAATGACAATTTATCTCCAGCCCCCAATAACACTTCCAAGAAAGAAATATTGTCTCCCTCGCTGACTCACTCACTCACTCACTCTTTCAATCACCTTGTAATGACGCGTTTTACCAACACCATTTCACGCCACAATCTTCTCACACAAGTACACACACACACACACACACACACACACACACACACACACACACACACACACACACACACACACACACACACACACACACACACACAAGCAGTAGGCATTTATACATACTGTAAAATAGGGAGTGTGTATGTGTGTGTGCGTGTATGTAACAGAGAGGGACAGGGAGAGAGAGAGAGAGAGAGAGAGAGAGAGAGAGAGAGAGAGAGAGAGAGAGAGAGAGAGGGAGAGAGAAAAGGACAATAGGGGAAGACGAGTGAGCGCTTAGCGGTGTACCATACAGTATAACCAGACATGGACACTACCCCTTTTATAGAAATGGAGAGAACGGAAGGAGAAAAAGAACAAAAAACATCCCTACAGCTCTTACTGTGCCATTGCCTCCGCCCCCCCCCCTCCTCAACACATACATACCGCACCTCAGCCCCCCGACCCCACACACACCTCAACCACCCTCGGCACACAGCATACCCACCTCCTGACACACCACCATCCACAACACCACCCTCCACGCACCCGCGGACACGCGGACACACACACGCACACACGCGCACACACACACACACACACACGCACGCACGCACGCACGCACGCACGCACGCACGCACGCACGCACGCACGCACGCACGCACGCACGCACGCACGCACGCACACACACACACACACACATCCTCTTGCCAGCTATAGAGCTAGCCTCATTTATCACCCTCCCCTTTGTCCAGATACTGCCAGACAGCCAGCCAGCCATCAGTGCACCGCTAATATTAGCCCGCCTTTGACAGTGCTGCTGCTGCTGCTGCCGCCTCGCTCTGACACTACCTCTACTGCTGCTTCACACACCAAGGACAGATTACTACGTGGGCCTACCAGGCACAGGCCCAGGGCCCCAAGCCAAGGGGGACTCTCTTGTTGTCTGGCCCAGGGGCCCATGGAGTCATAATCCGTCCCTGTTCACACAGGACCCATCTCTGTCTCTGCTGAGCGTCTGTCTTCTTCCTCCCTTTCTACCCGTACCGTCCACCGGCCCTTTCTCTGCCTCTCATACTGCCTCTGTTTGTGCCTCATCCTCAACCTCTTTCTCAGGTGCTGGTGACAACTCTGAGGATATTTTTTAATTTTATTAATTTACTTTTAATCCGTTTATATGTAAACATGACATGTGGATAAAAATAACAGCTATATTGTGGCTGGTGTGATTTAGCTCCCTAAACGGCATCTTTTTTTAACTGGAGTTTTGAAATGTGTATTCTTAGACTCTTTGTGTAAAAGAGAGGTGTTTTCAAACATCCATATAGGCTAGTATGTGTAAACAGCTCCTCCGTCTGTCTGTTCCAATGCCTCTGTTTCTGTTGGTGATTCTGCCTTCTGCTGTCTGCCTCGAATCCGGCCCCCATTTCTGCCTAAGTCTGTGACTGTGGAGAAAAGGAGAAGAAATATTCGCACACCGCAAAAGCTCGCTTGTCATGATTTAATGTGAAAAAATGGCACAACGTTTCGACCAGCAAGGTCTTTGTCAGGTGTGATTAAGTCTGTGACTGTACCACTGGCAGGGGCGCTGATAAAAATGTTGGGCCCCATGAAAGATTCAAATTTTGGGCCCCCAAAATGACAAATTATGTTATCAGCATCCTTCCAGGGCCCTGTCAGAGCTGTCGGGCCCTTAGAATCTGTAACACCTTACCCCCCCTCGCGGCACCCATGACCACTGGCGCACAACTAATCGAAATTCATTGAAAAGTGTGATTTAGGCCGTGACCATTTAAAACATGAAAATCAAGATTTAATTGCGATTGCAGAGGGGCAATATACATGGGTTGGTCTAGTGTAGTTCTTGCTAAGAACCTGTTTTGTAGTCGGCTGGATTTTGTAGCAGTTTCCGTAGTTTCTGTACGCCTACCAACTCCATTGTGGTATAATTATCTTGACGTGAGTACATCAGAATCGATTCCTATGCTTTGTAAATTAAGTTTTACAATCACACGTGAGGAGGACGTTTGAGTGACGGCAGCTTCCAAACAATCAGTGGCTGCCGCCGACCACGAAACCCCGCCTTGTCAGCAGTGGCTAACACTTTGCAACCCAATATAGCGTTTTTCAGAGCACATGGCAAAGAATTTTGAGCGACATGATAGTATGTTCTTCTAAAACGGTGTCACCTATATAACAGCGTGCGAGTAAGTGGATAAAACCGTCGAGAAGACAACAGGGTCTTGTCATACACTGTGCAGGGCTCCAATGGCACTTCCAATGATAAACACCTCGCATTTTGGAATCCCTGGCTGCGCGTGCACTCAAAAGTTTATAAATATTCAAAATGTATGTATAGTGACCAGCCTTCGTCCTTGAAGCCAGAATGTGTTGACAGGCTGGTGTTTCTGTCAAAAAAATCTGTACGTCCGTCTAAGCTTTGCTCTATTGCCTTTTACATAATTCAGTTTTATTTTGTTCATCCCTTGTGTAATACACTCTTGGTTGTATTTCATTTTGTGATTTCAAATAACATTCTGCACAAAATTCAGCATCTGTGTTTGACATGACTTGCCATAACTGCCTTTGCTCTTAGTACATCTGTGTGCCACCAATGTCACTGCAACTGTGGCTGGTGTTGCTACAAGGCCGCCACCTTATTCAACTGTTCCAAATGAATTTATTCCATCACACAACTTTCAGTCAATTTACATGTTATAATAAGAACAGTTTTTGCATGATGAAAAAGAGTCCACAAAAGAAGCGATATAGAAATTTAGTCATGGTACATACAGTAATTATTGACACACAATAGGCAATCAGCAAAACTATTTAAAACGATAGGCAAAACAATTACTGTATGTTAGCCTGCATTCGCCACACGATAGTATATTCAACAATGTTTTGAAATCAGTCCCATTTAACACATGCAGTGCTTGCAGGCTGAGTCTTCAGTCCTCAGTGCCCCCTAAGGCAGCCAGGCAGGATGTGGCCTTGCTGTTATGTGCGAAAAGAAAAACACAGCCCATAAATATAGGGCTGCACAGCGTTTGTTCTGCTAATTGAGACATTGTGAAATGAGATGCTATGAAATGACAGGGTGACATGCAGCCATCACGTATGGAGGAGAGACTTGGCAACGTCCATCATCCTCTGGGGGGTGTTGTTGTGGCATTGGCTATGGCTATGTAGTGCAGCATGCAATTCTGGAGTGCCTTTTGATTGTGGCATTTCTGAGACTAGCATTTGTGAAACAGTTTTTTTGAAAAAGGAAATGGATTGCGAGAATTAATTTTAACCCTTGTTTGCCTTATACGTTTCTGTTGATTGATACTGTATGTAAGCAAGCTTTCGATTACACCTTTAATAGAACCATATACTTCCCAATCATTCTCCATTGTGTTTGTAGGGGCCTCATTGGCTCTACAGTAGCCTACATGGAGGTAAGTTATTGTTCATGAGTGTGACGTGCAGTATGCAGTACAGTAATCAAATACACTATAAGAAATGTAGTGTTAATTCAACACTTAGAGAATCAATTTAACATCTTATAGAACGTATGTGTTCCCCAAGTACTCTTTAAGTGTTAGATTAGCACTGCATTTTCTACTGGGTAGTAGACGTTATTACTGATTCATTTAGTAATTGCAAATTGAAAACAGATTGGGGCAGCCGTTGCCAAATGGTGAAGGAGATGGGCTTTAGACCAGAGGGTTTGCAGGTTCAAATCCCACCCTTTCACTCCGGTGGTTGAGCTGCCCTTGAGCAAGGCACCCAACCCCATACTGCTCCAGGGACTGTAACCAATGCCCTGTAAGTTAATGTTAGTCGTTTTGGGTAAAAGCTAGTGTCGTCAGCCAAGCGTAATGTAATGTAAAATAAGTTTCTAAGCAGCACACAGGGCTTCTCAACAGCACACACAATCTTGAATATATTCCACGTCGCTCTTTTCCCCCTTTCAGCCTTTTTCACATGTGTAGATCACAGCATTCCATTTTCTCTTCTCTTCTCTTCTCTTCTCTTCTCTTCTCTTCTCTTCTCTTCTCTTCTCTTCTCTTCTCTTCTCCTCTCTTCTGTTTTGGATTAGCGTTTAGATTTAAACAGTACATTTGCATTTTGCCAAGACAGGCTCGAGACAAAAAGTGAAGCTTTGGAAGCAGATTATAGCAGAACGTGTCACAGGGGGCACCTAGACGAGTTATAATGTTACAAAATCACTGTAAAACTTATAGCATTATAAACTCGCAGCCAACCACGCCACCGTGGTCGACAACTCTGTGTTGAAGGGAAATATTCCTGGGCTGCTGGTGACGATTTTGTTTCAAAGACAAACAGAAATGTCAGTTTGCATGTGAGTGTGTGTGTATGCTTGTATTCGTGTGTATGTTTGTATTCGTGTTTGTGCGTGAACGCTGTGCGTGTGCGTGTGCGTGTGCGTGTGCGTGTGCGTGTGCGTGTGCGTGTGTGTGTGTGTGTGTGTGTGTGTGTGTGTGTGTGTGTGTGTGTGTGTGTGTGTGTGTGTGTGTGTGTGTGTGTGTGATGTTTCAAAGCCAAGGATATGCTTTTACTAACAAAGACTGACTGCGCTACAGGAACCAGAGCCGCTGCTGGGTCTAAAATGAGACTGTTCCCGAGGGGCGAGGGTGTGTGTGTGTGTGTGTGTGTGTGTGTGTGTGTGTGTGTGTGTGTGTGTGTGTGTGTGTGTGTGTGTGTGTGTGTGTGTGTGTGTGTGTGTGTGTGTGTGTGTGTGTGTGTGTGTGTGTGTGCGTGCGCGTGTGTGCGTGCGTGTGCTGATGCATGTGTACGTATCTGTTTGTGTGTGTGTGTCTGTGTGTGTCTGTGTGATCACGGAATGCACATGGGTGTGTGTGTGTGTGTGTGTGTGTGTGTGTGTGTGTGTGTGTGTGTGTGTGTGTGTGTGTGTGTGTGTGTGTGTGTGTGTGTGAGTAAGGCCCTGAGAGGGGAAACATGTCAGATGAGGGGACCAACAAGATCAAGAGACCGACAGACAGAAACACAGACAGACAGAGCGAACAGAGGAAGGCACATTTTTTGCATGAAGAGAGAGAGAAAGACAAACAGAGAAATAGCAGAGACTGTTAAACAAAGCAAAGAGAGAGATAGCAAGAGATAGAGAGGACGAGACGTGATAGACAGAGATAGCAGAGAGACACAGAACGATAGAGACAAAGAGGGTTTAAAAAGAGACAGTCGGATAAAAGGACAAATATAAGGACAGAGAGATGCCATAGAAACATTTAGAGAGGTTTTGTCCGTAGACAGAGACGGATTATGACCGCATGGGCCCCTGGTCCAGACAATAGGAAAGGCCCCCCTACATGGGTGTTGCTGATTAACAAAAAGAGGTTTTAGGCCAGATGTTAGAGACCAAATGTTGTTGGGGGGCTGGGGATTTGTCCTCAAGAAAACATAAATAAAACACAGTTAAAAAATAGTCATTAAAAATGCAATTTTAACACAATTATGAGAAAGGAACTATACAGGCTTGGGTTTTAGGTCCCCATTTAATTGATTCATGGGTCCCTTGTCCTGGCCCCAGTAGATCTATGCAGTAATCCCCCCTTGGCCACACCTTTACGCTGCAGACATGGCCATCTGCAACATGCCATCCATGAGGATGCATTTCTCTAAACTGCAGTTGCTCACTATGTTAGCTACTTTGTTGGATGCAATGCAATTTCCCATTGGCAACTATCCAACTTGCTGAATGGCTAACAACCCAACACTGAAACGCCTAACTAGTTGTTATGAAGGGATAGACTATTTATTGTGACATTTTTGTGTGTGGCTGTGTGCTCTACACGTAACAATGTGCAACAATTTACTACAACATACAAACAACATACACAATACTAACATCAAGTTCAGGTAGCTTAACATTTTGCCACACTGTTAATCATGACTGTAATAGTGTAGTAGACATAGTACGCTATATGCATAGTTTGTGTATTATAACCTGTATTAGATGCGTATATTGTTGTATTTATTGTAGGATTGTATTGTTGTATTGTATTGTATACTGTAGCGTATTATTACTTGTTTTTAGATTGTTGTATGAAATGCATATAGGCCTACAATATGTTTATATGGTGTTGTATGGTGCATATGTAACCGAGGTCATCTGCGCCAGTTTGACACTCGGGGCTCGAACTCACCTACCAGTCAATGCTCCAGTTCAGGCATGTGAGGAACAGCACGATACCATTCAGCTAAAGGTCCAGACCGCTCAACGCTACTGATACAGCTCAGCGCTACTGATATTGTATGAGGCTTCAGGAGGGAGGTTTACTAACGTTCTAAGCCGAATTCTGCTTGTTGGCGTCCGTTACATATAGGCCTACTGTTTTCAGGTCGGCCAGAACGGTGCCAGAGCTCGTGCCCGCACCAGTTACGGGCTTACCTGCGAACCATCCGCGTTCACACAAGGTTCTGATCTTTTCCGCACGTGACTGTATGTTACCTGGACGAACCTGCTGATGTCCACGTTGTCATCACGGTTCACAGAGAAAAAACAAGGCTGGTTCCCGATCAGGTGTGGGAAAGGGCAGCGGCACTGTTCTCAGTCGGCCTGAATGTGCTAATAGAGAGCTTGCATCTAGCAGAGTCAAATTCCTTGAGCCAATAAAAACAGCTTCTGATTCTGTTCCGAAGTTAGCCATAAATCATGCACGGCTATTTGTGGATCTCCAGCTAACATCGCCAACCATAGATTATAAATACTGTATTTGTATTTGTCATTTTTTTGACAAAAATGTGGAAAAGTGAAGTGTTGGGTCACTTGTCTAAAGGTTCTTGCTTTCACAAGGATGTGTGTTGATCCAGACATGACACACATCGATAAGTTTTACAGCCTGGTGGAAAGCCAGATGTCTGGCCGGGCAGGTGCCCCTGTCCCCCTGTCTGCTCCCTGCTGTGGAGGGAAAAAGTGGCAGACTGCCTTGAACTGGTATCCTGTGTTCTCCGCTCGCTCACACATACTCTGCCATAAACCGGAATATGCACAGAGTTTTGTGTTTTAGAGTTCTTGACTGCTCCTCTCACCCAGAGAAGGCAGGCCTTGATTTAGAATGGAAGTTATGGTTATATCATTTCTGAGTAAAAAGGAAAACAAATCCACACCCTTTAAAACTATTAAAAATAGCTTCACTGAGTTGCAAGCTTTCGATCTGTTAGTTAGGGGTCAGCCCAATGTTCCCACGGCCCATTGGTCCCACAGCCCATTGGTCCCACATTGCTAAGACTTTTGCGTTTTTTCAAAATTAGGTCCAATGGTCCCACAGCCCATTGGTCCCACAGCCCATTGGTCCCACATCACTAAGATTTTTTAATTTAATTTTAGGTCCGTTGGTCCCACAGTCCATTGGTCCCACAGTCCATTGGTCCCACATCACAAACAGTTCAATGGGCTGTGGGACCAAGGGACCCACTAGTTTGACGCCCTCTCGGTACTTTTAAGTAAGTTAAGTTTATGTTTATTGTCAATTTCTTTACATGCACTGGTCATACAAAGAATTTGAAATTGCGTTTCTTGCTCTCCCATGCAGACATAGACTAATCTAGGTAAGGACATAGACAGTATAGACATAGACAGTACTCATACATGGACATAGACAGTATGGACGTAGACATTGCTCATACAGACATTTAAGTGCAAGACTGGACAACAAAAGACTTGTAGAGAACATACATTAAGAGGAGGTATTTTGTTGTGCTTTTCCTAAAAAGTCCTTTATAGCGTTCTGACATAGTAATAGTAGCATTTGAAGAAAATAAATAATTAAAAAAAGGTTTATTAAATACTTCACATGGTAATCAAACATTTCAAACAAGCAATTTAAGGTTAGTGTTAGGTTTAGGGTTAAGGTTGGGGTTAGGGTTAAGGTTAGGGTTAGGTTTAGGGTTAGGTTTAGGTTTAGGGTTAAGGTTAGGGTTAGGGTTAGGGTTAGGTTTAGGGTCGTATGACGTAAGCGGTAAGTACCGAAAGGGCGTCGAACTAGTGAGTCCCGTGGGACCAATGGGCCTAAAAATTCAAATAAAAAAGCAATGTGGGACCAATGGGCTGTGGGAACAATGGGCTGTGGGACCAATGGGCTGTGGGACCAATGGGCCTAAATAATGAAAAAAAGTCTTAGTGACGTGGGACCAATGGGCTGTGGGACCAATGGGTTGTGGGATCAATGGGCTGTGGGACCAGTGGGCCGTGGGACCAATGGGCTGTGGGACCAATGGGGCGTGGGAACATTGGTACGCTCCCTCCAGTTAGACCTTCATCAGCCAGAGAGCACTCAGCCTGATGAAGGTCTCACAGACCGAAAGACCCTGATGAAGGTCTCACAGACCGAGAACGTGCAAGCTGAAATCTCCACTAAATCCTACACCTTTTCAACAGATGAGTGGTGACCCTTCCCTACTTCACTCATGGTCATATCATTATAATCATTTATTATATGGTTGTGACGTCATCTGTCGAATGCTCCATTCATTTCAACGGGGCTCCCCAACGTTCGGACGTCTGTTATTTTTCGATAACGGACGGGTTGGTCTATAACAGACCGCTGTCAATGGCAACAAGACTTTTCACTGCTAAAGCGACTTTTCAACAAGACTCTAATCAGCTGCTGTGATAGACAGCGTTGTCCTGGCTACCGCTGTCAATGGCAACAAGACGTTCACTGCTAAAGCCACTGGCTTGTATAGGCCTACAAGTCAGTGGCTAAAGCGAATGTTTCATATCACTCCGCAGGGGGTCCGGTCTTTTGTCACTCTAATCAGCTGCTGTGATAGACAACACCTGTTGTCCTGCTAGCTAGCTGTTGCCTAGCGGTGTTCCACAACGGCACTGTTTTGTTTTGCGCAGCAACAATCTTAACATTAAATAGGTCTAAAGAAATGTCCCCGCCATGTGTGAATCATTTAAGTATATCCATATAATAAGCGGGTTAACTTTCGACGAGTCGGTCGCTTTGTGGAATAGCAGCACTTCAGAGAGAACAAGACCCCTCCGCTCCACGTCGGGGTCTAAAGATTCTCTCTGTCGTGCTGCTATTCCACGGTAGCGACCTTCTCGCCGAACGTTAACCCTTACGTATCAGCTATCTGACAATTGATTTCACCTCTGTCCCCCGATCTGTTCCTGCTGTGGTGGAGAATGTAACTGCTGTCTTGCTGTATTTGCAAGAAATCATGCACAGATGAAGAATGAAAGTTATATATCATTTCTAACATACTGGTATATACTGTATGTACCAGTAGCCTATATGAGTTATCTAACGGGTGGAATAAATGTGTCATACGTCCTCGAACTGGTAGCCTAACTGTTAATGCCATTCCACATATGAGTGTTAATCTGTCACCCCACATACTTATGAATATATGTTAACAAAACGTTGTATGTTAACAAAAAGAGAAGTCTCATTAATCTGTCTGAGTTCATGAATGTACAGTTGGACACAAAATGGCATAACATATTGTAATAGCTGACCCCAGTTGTTAGCAATGGCTGGTTCCATGATGCATATAGTGTTAGGCGCTTCATATTGTTATATTCCTATTGCTTAGTGCAAAATGTGTAAACACTGTCTCATGTCTAACATTGGTTCTTCTATTGTAGGCCTACATGTATGTGATCATACAGTAACAGACTCATCCCACACATATGGTAATGCCAGAAATCTTGGAGAAGTCTCTCTTTAAGATACTGTATTGAAGTGTTCTGATGATGTCGGAGAGTACAACATCATCTAGATAGGCCAAGGTACTTACTGTATCATTGAGATAGGCCTATTATATTCAGATGATGAAACACGAGGAGATAACTGAATGCTCGTATGCCTCCAGCTATCCAACTGATAATTATATTTAATTGCACCTGACTTTTCAAGATCAATCATCATCACTGACTGTATATTCCTACACACTCTCTTTAGTAAGGTGAACAAACTTTGTTTATAAGAGTTGTCAAACCACCCACGTGGCGTCGCTCACGACTTGTACAGACTTTGAGGGTAAATCTCTGAGAAGAACATCACAAGAAATGTTCCCATTTAGTTTCTCTCTCTCTTCTCCCCTCTTCTCCTCTCCTCTCCTCTCCTCTCCTCTCCTCTCCTCTCCTCAGCCCCCCCTCTCTCTCATGCCTCTAGCTGTGAGCTTGGCAATGCCAGGGTGGAGGGGAAACCAACACACCACTAATCCCCCGTCAGTGGGTTTTGGAGAAGTGAGGGAGCTTTTCATGGATAACTGTCAGCAGATCAAGTGCTCTCACGCCCCTTAGATGGCAAACGAGGCGAAAGCCAGCAAAAGCCGTCAAGATTCTCTCTCTCTTTTGCTCTCTCTCTCACACACTGTTTTTCACTCTTTCGTTTTTTTCCTGTCTAACATGTTCTGCCAAACGGATTCTAATTGTTTTGATTTTGTTTATTTTTCCCACTTATGTAATTAAAGCGTTGTGGTGGTGGCCTGTGGCCTAAGGGGAAAGGGAATCCCTCCAAAAGGTTCCACCAAAATTGCAACAACACCAGCAGCCCTCCCTGTAATTAGGCTCTTGCTGAGGTTTTAGGGACCATAACACACACCCCGCTAAATGAGTGCCTTTGAATTGGATTCACTGCAACGTCATTAAAGTTTGACATGCGTTTGTCTTTGTTGTTTATGCCTGGCTTTGGTTTTACTTAGGTGCATGTATTTTCCTAATTACTATAAGTCCTTTTTATGTGTCCTATAAATCTGGTTTCCACACTTGACTGTTTAAAACTGTTTCGCCTTGGTGGAGCTAATGCACCAAACTGTGAACATGCGGGTTGTCTGCGGACCCAGGTTTAAATCATGCCTGGGTCATTTCCCAACCCTACCTCTCTCTCCAGGTAATTTATCATCTCTTCATCATCCTGTCTTTAATCTGTTACACCGTTATAAATTAACTGTTACCAGGATGGCAATGACCAAGTTGTCATGTCTTCTGCACTGTCATAGTGGTGTACTGTACAGTAGTACCATGGTAGTAAAGGCTCTTCAGTTACTGAGTGCAGCCTTCCATTGGTGGAACGGCATGTGTTACGGGGCCATGGGCAAGAAAGCCTAAAAGAAATTGAAAAAAAAACAGTTTTGGCTTACACATAACAGAAAATCCAAAATGTGACTGGAGAGAATTGTGCCAAATGATACACCTGCTCATACAGAACAGTGTGGCTACATCGCTGCATGTCAAGGACCACCGAGTTGCCTACAAACACACACCAGTTCTCAGGTGTCATCTTCACTCACATTCATTTCACCTCTGGTGCTTATGTCATAACAGTGCATTGGCGGATTATCAAATGTGTCAAGATGCTTCATGTGACTTTTTGTCTTCATGCTGTAAAAATACACACAATGACATCCAGCTAGTTATCAGAAGGAGAGAGTTGAGGGAGGGAGAGTGAGAGTGAGAGAGAGATTGTAGAGAGAGGGAGGGAATGGGGTAGATAGAGCACTCCCCTCACCCCTCCTCTCTCAATTCTATACGTTTTCTTCAGTCCTTTGCTAACCAGTAGGGGGCGGCACTTCCATTTCTCACTCAGCGTCTGTCTGACTAATTGTGACACTTAACACCTCACGGCGAGACCTCACCGACACCTTTGAGTAACATTATGAGGATGGACCATACAGTGGCTCACCTTCGCCCAAGTAAGGACAGCCGTGGCCTAATGGTTAGGACAGTGGTCTTAAGATCACTGGGTAACAGGTTCAAATCCCACCCTGACCTCTCCCTACACCTACATCCATGGCTGAAGTACCCTTGAACAAGGCACCTAACCCCACACTGCTCCAGGGACTGTAACCAATACCCTGTAAATAATAACTGTAAGTCACTTTGGATAAAAGCGTCAGCAGTGTAATGTAATGTAATGTAAAGTGGCAACTATGCTGTGTTGCCTCTGCCTCTCCATTTCTCCATCCGCTGAAAAGAATGCACTTCTCATAAGGGGACCAGAGTGGTTCCACTACAGATGCTATGATGAATCTTCTCAGCTCCTGGAGTGCTGGGCCACCTGACTACGGTGCCTGCTAGGCACTAAGTGCATCTTTGTTGATTATCATCATGGGAACAATGCAATGCAGGCTTTCCTCTCCTCTACGCTTCGCTCCTCTCCTCTCCTCTCCTCTCCTCTACTCTCCTCTCTGTTCCTCTCCTCTTCTCTCCTCTCCGCTTCGCTCCTCTCCTCTCCTCTACGCTTCGCTCCTCTCCTCTCCTCTCCTCTACTCTCCTCTCTGTTCCTCTCCTCTTCTCTCCTCTCCTCTCTGCTTCTCTCCTGTCATGTCCGTTCCTGTCCTCTCCTCTCCTCCTCTGTTTGCCCTACTTGTGGACCAAGTAGTGTAATCATGCACACTTTTCAAGATTATTTTATTTATTTAAGGTTTTCTAGGTTAATTGCAGACAGTGTGGACTGTTGTGTTTGAAAATCAACACAATAGCTCTCCTTCACCTAGTGCAATACAAAAAAAACATCCAGGAATTTTCAAAGAATGAATCGACCTTGAGTTGATATTGGACGTTGGTGATGAGACACATGGTCATTTTTGTGTTACATGATATATACACAGTCACAGCATCAAGGCCGGTGCTAGACATATTGCTAGACAAATTGACTAGAACCGGCCCTGCACAGCATAAAGTGTGGTGCTGTGGTTCCCATCACTTCCATTTACAGGGAGAAACAAGCATACAGTATACACTTTACAACCCAGAAGACTGTAACTCAGCCACCACACACACACACACACCACTGCAGAATGTGTGTACGTGCCCACACACAAGTTAAAGCACAGCACACAATATAACACAAAGTTAATCATACACAGACACTCACAGTAGCGTACAGTGTACAGTGTACACACACACACACACACACACACACACACACACACACACACACACACACACACACACACACACACACACACACAACCCCCACCCCCCAGGCAGGCTCTGACAAGCTCAGGCCAAAGCCCCTTTAAGCTGGGCCTCTCTGTCCTCCTCTTCCTCCACCTCCTTCCTCCTCCTCCTCCTCAGTCCGACTGGGCCCCTCTGTTCTCCTCCTCCTCCTCCACCTCTGGAGAGGGGGATTCTGGACTTCATTAACAGAGGGAGCAGACTCAGAGTCCAGCCACCACCAGAGCTCTGCTGTAACTCTCCCTTGCCTCCCTCTGCAAGCACACCACACCCCCTCACACCCCCACCTCCACCTCCACCCTTACACCCTCAACCTCTCATCCCACCACCCACACCCTCACCCTCAACCCCACCTCCACCCTCACCTTCTCCTCCTCAACCCCCACCATGACCCTGGCCACCCCGACTTGAGACGGGCGAGACCAATCGTTCTGTGTGTGAAGCCATTCAGAGCCCCATGGAGCTCCATTCTCTTTCTTTCTTTTTCTTTCTTTCTTTCTTTCTTTCTTTCTTTCTTTCTTTCTTTCTTTCTTTCTTTCTTTCTTTCTTTCTCCAATGGCAAATGAGGGAAAAAAACATAAAAGCCATTCTCTCTCTCTCTCTCTCTCTCTCTCTCTCTCTCTCTCTCTCTCTCTCTCTCTCTCTCTCTCTATTGAGGGTAAGGTAGCTATCCTCCCTGTCTTTGTCTCTCTTTTCCTCTCTGTCTCTTTCTCCGTCCCTCAGGTAGCTGAATAGCACACTTCAAAATGTTAGACTTTTCTCTCATACATTTCATGTTGATGTCTTTTTGTATTGTATCTGATGTAAGACATACGCCAAGAAACCGGTGCTGTCAACACCATGGAAAAAAATGGACTGGTGCATAATTGATTCTGAAAGATTCCTTTTCAAGAAATACCAGACTGACAGGCTGATCATAAATGTAAGGCGTATTTATTTTAAGTGAACGCATGATAATCAGAGACATTTCAGACATTTCAAGTGTTGAATTTTACACAGCACATTCTGCATTCCATGAACCTGGTTATATAACAACATGCAATCTACAATGAGGATCATTATGAATCTTCTCCTTTAAATGAAGGGAGGAAGGGGCATGTGACAACAGGTCAAACACTGGATTTATGTCTCAAGGCCTTAGCCCACTGGGCCACGACTCCCCATCACCCAGGTATTCTTGCTTCACCAAAGTCTTTATGCCTCTTCGCTAAACAATGATGCCCATATTGAATCTTCCCCTTTGGACAAAGGGGAGGGAAGTGGCATGTGTGTATAGTATGTATTCACAGATGGTGGCATATGCACGAGGAGAAAGAAAAAAAACCCAATGGTCAGTTGCCCTGGTTGCCTTTCTTGACCATCCATCCATCCATCCATCCAGCAGGCCGTCCGGGCCCCACAGTATTGAGTTCTCACTCAGCATGCATAGTACAGGCGGCCCGGGGCCCAGCGCTATCAGCCTTTGATCTATCTTTAACCAGGCCATTTCTGTGCGCTGGCGCAGCTCCAGAAAGCATCTTAAAGCCTTCGGTTACGTTCCTTAAAAGCCCCCAGAGTAGCCGCGGCAGCTGCCATGCACATACCAGCGTGAGGGGCAGAGAGGGGCAGAGAGGGGGAAGAGAGAGGGAAGAGAGGGGGGAAGAGAGGGGGGAAGAGAGAGGGGATGGGGGGCTCAATTGGCTATATTCTATTACATTATGCATTTCTTTCCCTCCCTTTTTTCTCCCCATCTCTGTATCTACTTGCATCTAGTCCGGAGATGGCTACAGGAACGGGAATTCATCACATTAGCCTACAACAATAGGAAAAAAAACAACATGAATGTAAATGAGGAGAAGACATATAGGGGTTTGGACAGTAGAGAGTGGGACCGTGCTCTGTGTGTGTGTGTGTGTGTGTGTGTGTGTGTGTGTGTGTGTGTGTCCGTAATGAAAAAAGAAGGTACTGCACACACAGGACAAAAATGTGGTGAATGGGGGTCTGGGGCTAGCGTTGCAGGGAAACTGCAGCGGGGGGCTACTGTTTCACAGACACACAATGGAGGCCGGGCAGGCAGGCAGGCAGGGAAGCAAGCGGGTGGGTATGAGAGAAGCGGGAAGCAATGTAGTAACCCCCCTTCTCCCATATTCTCTTCTCCTCTTCTGCTTTCCTCTTCTCCCATCTCGCTCTCATCTCACCCACTTTCCTCTCCTCTCCATTTATTTCATCTTCTCTGCTTTCTTCTGCTCTGCGCTGCTCTACTCTACAGCCAGTGTGCAGTTGCGCGGGACTGCGCAGCGCAGCACAGCTCAGAGCACGGGGAGGCCAGGCTGAACCGAATGAACTGTAGCGGAGTGTTTGCTGTGAGGTCACAGAGTCCAACATTCCACTGGCGCGGTGTTTACACGGCTCGGGAGAGCAGGAGGGGGGAGGCTAGGGGGGCGTGCGGGGGCTTACGCCGATGGAAACCAAGCAGCTCCCACTGCTTCTCGCTCACTCTCGCTCTCTCTCTCTTTGCGGCTTTTTCCTTTATTCCTTTCTTGCTTTATCTTTTTTCTTTCCGATCTGTGCACAGACAACCACCAAGGATGCTGTAAACAAACACACATGCTTAAGCAGATAAAGGCAAAAGAAAATAAACAATTCACAAGTCTATTGAAAAGATACACCCATATCTATGCATACTGACTACATGCAAACAAAGCATACTTACCCATTATTTAGGCTCATCCAAGGTGATTTTAAAAGGGTTATGTTTGTTGAAATTGTTATGACTATAAAAACAAATAGGCCTATTACTGACTTCTGTTGGTTTCATTTCAAAGGGTTTATCAGGATAATCTCTTGTACGTAGCATCTAGCCTTAGTGGTCTCTGACACTGTTTATCAGCAAGTGATTATCAGTTGAAGGCAGGCTGAGAAAACCTGTGCCAGAGAGTAAGTGGAGCATATAACCTCTGTAGAATGACAGGGGGGCGGGCTTAAGCCAACTCAACGCATGGTGCATCCTCCTGCTGAAGACCTGCACTTCTAGGGATGCAACATATAGCTGACCTATTTTCATCTAGCACATCTAACTTCAAACATCACAGTTGTTTTTTTACATATCAGTGATAGGGTTGTATCAAGGATGGATTACTGCACGGGCCTACTGGGCCCAGGCCCAGGGGCCCAAGAGTCAAGGGGGCCCTGAAGTACAAGCCTCCACGCAAAAAAAAAAAACTTCGCTGTTGGTGTATAGCCTATATTTATTGGACAATGGAATGTACTCAATATTTTCTCCAAAGTGGAGGACTGCGTTCAGGCCTGGACTGGCAATCTGGCATACAGGGCATTTCCTGGTGGGCTGACATTGTACGGTTTTTATTTTCTTACAGACCGTCTCACAATAGGGGGCTCCACAAAAATGCACCGGTCTTTTCTTGGTCCCAGTGCAACCGTTCCTCCATCGTCACAGTTGACTACATTTGGATCTTTACTAAACCAGTCTACTAAGAGATGATGAGGCAGTATTTCTCATGCGATGTTTTGGATTGTATGTGAATTTGAATTGTACCATACATTTGAATTGTGATGCCACGGGCCCAATGGATATAAAACTGGGAAGTAGATGAGAATTGTGAATAGCATGCAGATGAAAAAAAAGCTGGTCTCTATTTGACTGCAGAGGTGGTGAATCCCAAGATTGACAGCTAAGGGGTCTCAGCAGGCAGTGGGGAGCTTCCTTTCCAGTCACCCAGGGGAACATGTGAAGGTAATGGCTTGCAGACCTACACCCTGACACATGGTACAGTTGGCTGCTGGATGGAGGTCTGTAAGTTGTAAGACTGGTCACTGCGTTGTTAAAGGATGACCTCAGAAAAAAAACAATATACAGTTTATATATTTTATATATATTGTGTGTATAGTGTATATACTGTGTGTATATATGTTTCTGTTGAATGCTTCTTACATGAGTGCACATTAAAATACTACAGGACTGAAGAGTCAAAAGTGAATGATGGGGAAAATGACACATTTACAACTACGATTATTCATACAAATTTTATTCACATTTTGTTTTCAGCATGATTTATACATTTTGGCTGCACCAACACATTGCCTGGGTGCAGAAGCGCAGCATGTGTCCATTCAAACTGACATAGCTGACACAACAGCAGTGTAAAGCCCTACTTTAATACCTCACTTCCTGTGCTGAAGGCATGATTACCGTTTGAAATGTGATATTTCAATAGACAGGATGCAATGTGTCGGGGCCGTCCGTTTCAAACGGTGACAGATCTATCTCTCTCCCGGGCCTCTTAAATATAGTATTATGCATGTGCTTAGAATCACCAGTGAGTTTTCAAATCCAGTTTATTTTCAGGGCACGCTTCCTCTATTGCGGTGTTTCGCTCTACATTTTTCACACCATGGACTGCTGCCACAAAGTGAGAAAAGGTTGGCGTCAGGGGTTCCCAACATTTTCCAACTTTGGGGCCCACTCGGTATTTTCACAAATATTGGGGTCCCACCTCTGGCCCAATGAACTATAAAAATCAAATGAAATGTATTTTGATTTTTACAAAACCATTTCAAGGCCCACGTGGGAGAGTAGTGTTTCTGTAAGGTTTTCACGGCAGAGAGACTACTACCACCAGTCGATAAAAATGCATGTTTGAGGCACCATCAGCCATGCCTACTGTATAGGGAGTGAAGAATGCAAATGAAGTACATGTTGTTTAAACTCACAATGCAGGGCATGAGACGCTTAAGGAAAATAGGCTATGTAGAAAAAATATACTTTTTTATTTGAACATATCTTGGGCCACTGGGGATTTCACCCCTGGCTGGTCCCTAAACTGTTTCATGATTGCATCTTAGTTTTACTGTTCATATGAATGACTGTACTTTAAATAGCCTATGGCTCATACAGTGTTTACAGATCAGACCAACTGATTGCATTGCATCTCATCATTCCGTGAGACCCCCATTCAAAGCTTGAAGCTCAAAGCTTCCTCTTTGCCAGGACATTATGGATTCCGGGATTACGGTCATCCAAATGATGTACGTAAGGCATAATCACAATGAGAGCACTATGCCGATTTTTAACGGAATAGTGACATAATTCGTTGGTGCAAGAGTCATGTAAACTCTGTATTCATTCCAAATGTGGCCTTGTTCTGGGAATATTCCGGTTGCAGAATGCAGTTCCAGGTCCACACATGTACACAGAATATTCTGGAACTTGTTTTAAACCAAACGCTGACAACATTCTGTTTGAAACGGAATACACCCTCCATGTAACCGGGCTCTATGACTGTTTGCAAAAAGCTAGCTGGCATTTTGTCAAGAATACAGTTTTATCTGATACAGGTATAAATTCATATAATTTCACAAACTCAATGTTTTGTTAATAATTACACAATACATTTAAGTCCATGATTTCATTATATTACACTTTGCTGACATTTCTTTTATTCCAAAGCGATTTACTTTTATTTTTAAGTGCAGGGTATTGGTTACAGTCCCTGGAGCAGTATGGGGTTAGGTGCCTTGCTCAAGGACACTTCAGCCAAGGAGTGAGGTAGGGATTGGAAGGGTGGGATTCAAACTTGCAACCCTCTGATCTAAAGCCCCTCTTTAACCATTAGGCCATAGATGTCCCCTAACTTCAGCATGAGTAACGCGAGGGATCGTAAGGTATGATGAGGCAGAAGACGCAGCCGGCTTCCTGGAAGGCCCTCTTCATCTCCGCCTGAAACAGAAGAACACCAAGCATCAGCTCAGCACCAAGGATGCATTACTGCCCAGGCCTACCGGGCCCACGCCCAGGGGCCCTGAAGCCCAAGCCTCAAGATTTCCATTCTCACGTTGTGTTAAATACTGTTAAAGAACTGGGTTTCATTTAATTTTTTCTTGGGGGACAATCCCCCACATCCCCAAACAACATAAGGTCTCTTATATCTGATCTTAAACCCTGCACTTTTTTGGAAACTAGCAACATCCAAGGGGGGGGGGGGGCTTTCTTGCTGTCCCATGGAATCATAATCCATCCCTGCTTCGCATGAAAAGCATGAAACACACCAACACAACTTGAGCGTTTCATGCATTAGAGCAGTACTCAGAGAAAGAGAGCTTGGCCCCCTCCAACTTCCCTGAAGTGCAGGGTCCCCCAGACCAGCTGCCCACTCACCATTCCTTGTTAAAAGAAAGGATTTGAAGGCCAGTGCAGATGTTTAAAATGGGTATACCACACAGAACAGGTATATATAAAACACAGGGGGATGTTTAGACGAACAGAATAAATAACTGGTGCAATACCATCTGATGAGGGTCCAAACACAAGCCGACCACAGCCCCTCCACTACCCGGGAACTTCACCGCAGAGCCAAACTGAGGAGGAGAGGGGGGCACCAATTATTATGTTTTCATTTATCCGTTACTTAGCCAGGATTGACCCATTGAGACTATAGGCTCTTTTCCACTGCTGGATTTCTGGTAGGCCTACAGCTCGACACAGTGTGACACGGACGCCACTTTTTGCTTTTTGATTGGGCACAGATCAACACAGCTCAATCATAAAGCAAAAAGCGGCGGCTGAGTCGTGCTGTGTTGAGCTGTAGGCCTACCAGAAAACCAGAAAAGGGGTGGCCTACCAGAAAATCAGTGGAAAAGAGGCTTTAGAGTCTCTTCTGCCAGAGTCCTGGTCAAAATGGCAGTCAACAAAAAGTTCAAGGTGCAGACACATTAACACATAATAAGGAAAATAAACTTACATAAAACATAAACACATAATAAGGAAAATAAACTTACATAAAACACAGTGGCAGCTAAAAATGTCATCAGATCAGAATGACTAGCTGAATACTGAATACACACACTTAAGCTGAGTCCACCCTTTACATACTGCTGTATCTCACTAGTATACCTGATATTCAATGGACAAGTTTTGTTTTGTGCTTTGCCATATGGTTTCCATGTGCCTCGTTATTCACAATTTGTGGCACACAAAATCCAAACCCTTCATGGAGGTTTACGTAACTAGTAACACAACAGTAGTCCATCTTTTCCCTGGGTCAGTAGTGGGCACACAAAAGCAACTATAAAGTGTTCAACAACATACTTAACGACAAGCATACCATACCTGTCTGGCTATCTGAATCATTTTAAGATTCCCTGCTCCCAAACTCTCGTCTGTATATATGGACCTGCAGAGAGATATAAAGAATAGACATGAAATGACACTTAGCATGTCTTTTTTTTTTACTTATCTCTTATTTATTTTCAGACTTTGATAAGCGTCTTCATCAGAGTCCTCTACTGCACTGAAAATAAATAAGAAATAACTAAAAAAGACATCCGTGTGGCACCAGATTTTCTTCCTTTTTAATTGAAATTCATATCTGGTCCTGGACTGGTTGCACTAGATTGTCACTTTAGATGCACAGAGTACACATTTTCCTTGTTTCACTTTTAGTATGTGTTTCTAATGCCCTGAAAGACATGCCAATATCTTCAATTGGTATTGCAGACACTCAAACACACAGTCAAATACACGAGTATGAGAGGGATTTGTCTGAATATTTAGACTTTGCTGTCTGATTTACAGATGTGTTACCAAGGTATCATCGCGTACATGATGAGACCTTGATTAGACATTTGGTTTGGAATCACTCTGCATGTCTCATTATAGAGCAGAAGTGCAGCTTTAGCTATCCTGTGGCCAGGGCTGGATTAAGGTGGTATGGGGCCCCTTTAGGCTTTAGGTTGCTGTAGGCCCCCACAGAAGACAAATTCTGCAACAAAATTAGGTAGAGGACATCAGAATTCCAAGACATAATTCCCACCCCCCACCCCCCCACAAAACACACACACACACACACACACACACACACACACACACACACACACACACACACACACACACACACACACACACACACACACACACACACACACACACACACACACACACACACACACACACACTTTGTCCAATCGGGGGCCCCTGGCAGGTGGGGGGCCCTTGGCTGCAGCCATATCTAGCATGTACGCTAATCCAGCCCTGACTGTTGTGCGGAGAGTGAGATACTTTATTGATCCCGAGGGGAATCAAGGCCGCCAGCAGCATAGGCTATGCATAGCAAATTGCATACATTAACATAAATCAGTTTAAAAGATATTACATATTTACTGTACATATAGTGTGACTACAATATATAGAGCACATACAGTAGTATGCAAAAGTTTGGGCACCACTTTGGAAAATCATCAAATTGGTTTATTATGTCCACACCATTTTGTTGTTGATTGAAATATGTAAACAGTTTTTTAAAAAGTCTGTTTTTACAACTGTACAGTGCACACCGATAATGAGTATACCCCTTATGAACAATATTTCAATAACCCATTGATGATGGATGCTGCGTAGACGCTGTATTGACCTAGGCGCCTGGAGCGACATACTGTACAGCATTCAAGCTCATGAGATCTGGCTTTTTTAAATTACAATTGTTGGTATGTTAGAGCTGAATGAACACATTCTAATGCAAGAGGAGAACTTTTGGGCTTCGGAGGCAGAAATATTTAGGTTTTTATAGGCTGAGCGCACCTTTTCCCGAAAAGGTCTTCGGCATTTAGGTGACCTAGGCAAAAATGGGTTAATAATACAACTTCTGTTGAACTTACAAAAGAAAAGTAAGGTTAATAGTATACTGTAACTTAAAGTGTACTCATTAACGGTGTGTACTGTATGCCTAAAAGTAGAGCGTGTCCTACTGTACCTTCTCAACTCCAGGTTCTTGTCCATCAGCTGTGCTAGCAGGGCCCAGTCCTTGCTGTGGAAGGCTGATCTACAGGAGCAGTCACAACAAACCACCATCTCATTATCTGATATTATTTCATACCACAATGACTTTGGGGTAAATGTTATAATATACACTGTAGCCTATATTGAATTAAGAGTTTTGAATAAAATTAGTAATGGAAAGATATTTATTTATACATAGCAAAGGAAGTTCGATGAGATATGCAGAGAAATTGCGGTAACATACCTGTATTTCGGAATAGAAGGTTGCTAATGGAATGTGATATACTTTCTTTCCATGATGCATTAGGCCAGATCATATAATGTATATAGCTAAGTAACATTACTAATAAAATGACAGTTATATTTCTGCATTGTGATAAGTCAATGCTGTGACGATCGCTATAATTTACAGAAGGCTACTTCAGAGTAGAAGGTTGCTTATTGAATGCTGAAGAGGATTTAGTCTATGTGGAAGCTGTTAGCCAATAAAATGCATAGTTTATGCTTGCTAATGCTGTCCTCATGGACTAATGGATTCTAGGCAAAGCTTTGATGACGGCATGTTGAATCAATATGCTCGACAGGTCAATACACACCTTGCTTGGTCAGTGAGGTCAGCGAATGACTTCATAGCTTCAATAACCTCAGGCTCCCCTGTTAAACAGATGTTTAGCAAGAAACAGATCCATGTTATGTCTGCAAGTGGTGTGGCTATACAATGTGCTCACTGCTCAGATAGAAGATTCAGATAGTCGTTTTATGTTTCTTCAACTAATCAATATTTGATGTTGAGACACGCACGCACGCACGCACACACACACACACACACACACACACCTGATTCCATCAACATCACATGGGTGTGTTAGTAAGGGGGCACTTCATCCAAAGATGATGCACTGATCCAGATGCAGATTAAACCACACTGGTCAAATCAATTAAAACACTGAGAGGTGGACTCTAACAGTCATAAACTGATAAAATGCATCTAGTTTCAAACGTAAACCTCTTATTTCACTAAGATACCATTGTGCCAACATCACTTGACCCACGGTAAATGACAGTTTTTTGGGCTCATCAAATGGTACAACCACAATAGTCATACAGTATAATATTGTAATCCACACAAGAGTGGCATCAGCTGTAGTTGCACCACCCTGGTGCATGATTCTCCTAAAACATCATTGACCCACATACACCCCTCAATTTCTAAATATGAAACTACCAAAGGTTACCATTGAGCCAGCGTTGTCTGACATTGCTGTGTATTCGTCCCGAGTCGCTGGGGTCTCCCAGGTACGCCAGCCAGAAGGACGGCAGTGCCTCCATATCCATAGGAATGTACTCCCCTAGACAGCAAGGGCACAGAGGAAGACTCACACCTTTATGTTACATTACATGACTTTCATATCAACTTACAGTTATCTACAGGGTATTGGTTACAGTCCATGGAGCAATGTGGGGTTACTAGTAGCTGCCTTGCTCAAGTACACTTCAGCCATGGATGGAGAGGTAAGGGTGGGATTTGAACCTGCAACCCTCTGGTATGAAGACCTCCTCTCTTAACCATTAGGGCAGGGCTGCCCCCAACGCCTTTGTCAAGCTTTGTTATATGCATGTGTGTATGTGAAAGTGCAGGCGTAAACATTGGTTAATAAAAAAAACTTTCAGTGACTTACCATATCCTTTTGCATCCATCAACTCCTTGCTGAAATCCATGTACACCAGTCCTTCATAGACCTATGACAAATAAAACGGATATGTTCACATCAATGAAGTTTTCACTTAAAATAGACGCCAAAAAATACAATACATAATAAACCCTGTAATATTCCACATTTCTACTGAGCCCAAAAAACAAAACAAAAAACAACTGTAGGCCCTATAGTCACCTGAACCACCCGGTCCTGAAGACCAGCTGTGATGAAGAGCTCGTCCGTTTCAACGTTGAGGATGAAGTTGGCTCTCACTGGTTTAGGAAGGTCCTGATGAAACAAAAGTGGATCATTCACAAACAGCAGAACCTTTAAATGTGCACTATGTTATTTTGTTAGGAGTTTCTTTCCAAAATTCATGCTGCTCATTCACAAATGTTACCTTTTTCATGAATACTTGGCAATAGGCAGCACAGTTTCAATAATAAGCATAGTTGCAATACCTACAAATACCATTAAAACAAATACCAAATACATATAAACACCATTGTTTTAATTGTGTGTATTAAGCTCAGATACTATTGGAATGGGGCACAGCCTCTGCTGCAATGATGACAACTCTGATTTTAAAGCGCCACCATGTGGCTTGCTGGGGTACTGCAGGAATGAGAGACTACAACAACACATCAATCACCATCACTGAGGATGAAGGAATTAGCCAAGCTCTCTCACCTTGTCTGTGATGTTGTAGAATTTCATCAGACACTTCAAGGTTGCAGACACAATGGCACTAAAAACACATTTTAAAAACATTAGAAAACCGTGGCCGCTTTTAAAGACAGCTATTAAATAGCTATTTATTTAATCACACAAAGAGGCTTGAAACGCCAATTCCATGATCACAATGAATCTTGGGAGGGGGGCTCAACACCTACCTGCTTCCTGCCAAGCCCTGCCAAGCAAAACACAACAATGGCGATATTAGCTACCAAACAGGAAATAAACAATCATATGCTCAATGATGTTTTCATCAGGGTAATGCAATCACAGTTACTGTAATGCTACTATTGTATACTACGTTCAATTATTTTCTGTTTTTACTGGATTATTTAATATTTACTGGATTATATTATAAAAAGCATATTCATTCTGTATACATTCATCATCGATTGCTAATTCATTATGGACATTAGCTATGGTTGTACCTACTACCTCCATGGTTTGTACCACCTGACTTGTGCTTACACTAGTACAATTTTCAGAAGGCTGAGCAAGCTGGATTTCAAGTGCCAAGCGTTGTAATTTGCATATTAAATGACTTGTTTGCTCAAAGAGGGGATGTCTGCGCTTCAGCCTTGGTGGTGCTCACAGTCGAGGACAGCAGTATCAAGAAAAACTGGGCTCCTTCACAGTGACTAGACCCAGGGATGACTGGAGCAGTCAGCAACTTTTTTAGAGGTTTTTTATTATTTTGGTGCACAAAGTGACTGACGTTTCGGCGCACCTGCGCCTTCCTCAGAGCACCACCAAGGCTGAAGCTTGGACGTCCCCTCTTTAAACAAACAAGTCACATATTAATAATATGTCACTGAGCCATCTACAGCATGGACATGAACTAAATTAGTACTTACCACCTGCCTAGGAATGTTTGTGTCGTACTTCAAGGTGAAATTCTGCTTCCGTAGGGCAATCCTGTAAGTAAAGCACAAGTGAACTTCATGCTTCAGAAACAGTTTTATTGACAATAATGATTACTAACTTGTCGCATCATTTGAATTATTTGCTTGTCACTTTGATTTAGATGGTGTGTTTATATTTTCCATAGAGCCTATAGGGCAATATATTTAACAATATACTGTAAATGTGTTCTGGGAGTACAACAATGCATGCAATGACATTTACATACCCTTGTTTGGAGCAGAACTGATAGAATTTCTTACAGGTGGCCTGAAGCAGTCTTAGACCTCCAAGATACCTAGAGACAAAATCAATAGAGATATCCATTAAGCCCTGTTCTGTGCTTAAGAGCGCGAGAGAGAGAGAGAGAGAGAGAGAGAGAGAGAGAGAGAGAGAGAGAGAGAGAGAGAGAGAGAGAGAGAGAGAGAGAGAGAGAGAGAGAGAGAATGCATTTCACCAATAATATAAAATGTGATGCTCTCCATCATGCTGAGTTCAGTACAGATCCCATTATGAGCCCTCCAGGCAGAATGGATGGAGGTAATTAAGGAATAATTACAACAGAGACAATAACATAAATCACTAAAGGGGTAAGTGCAATGTGGCGTAGCAGCACGCACTAACAGAAAAACAAAGTCAAACTGAATAGGAAAAGAGGCACAGACACATACATATCACTGATTCTTGAAAGTTTGGCAAAAACATGTCCCTGCAGTAAAATATTAATTCTGTTGAAAATCAACTAAATTTTCACAAACAAAATGAACCCAGGTAATGGCCAAGGGGTCTGTCACACGAACACACAGTTGTTTGAAATATTTAAGTGTAATTTTATTACTTTTCATGGCTATAAACCTGTCCACGCCCTGTAAAAACGCCTGTCCCAAGGACTGGCATCATCATTTCAATTGACTTAAAATACAAAAATCACTAACAGAATTGAACAATATCACCATGATGTGGAAGACCATATTAAAGTGGTTCTACAGATGTGCACATAGTGGATGTAAAACAATATTTACTATTATTTACTAATTGCTCAAAATGTGTCCAGCATATTGGTCACCACCGTCAGATTTTTTCTAAAAGACAATAAAATCAGGAATGCACAAGGTAATTTTCATTACTGAGGACCCCTTTTCAAACCTTTAGCTCTACTGCATACTTCACCATCACTGAAGCTCCTGTAAGTTTACTATTTTGTCCTCAATTTGTTAATTTGTTTGGACACTGGTACTGTCCCAACCATAAACTGTCAACACCGTCGGGGGTTTTAATAGTATTGTATTACATTAATGTTAATAAATATAATTTTTTTCAGAAAAGGTATGAAGCACCCAAGAAACAGAGCGAAAATGAAATGGTTAATGTGAACAAACAATGCATAATATTTAAAAGAGTGTTTTTTTGTCTCACACCGTCAGATGTCACCACCGTCAGATTTTGTTCTGCTCATCATGTTGTTCCATATTTTACTAAATTGTGCTGGTTAATGAAACATTACTAGGCATGTTAGTAATAATTGTGATCCAAAATGATACTCTAGCCACCACTGAGGTGCATTTGGAGGTTTTTTTGTCAGAAAACCTGACGGTGGTGACATCTGATGGAGTTCACCAAAAAACACGTGTTTTTGACATGTTTTAAGAATATGCATACAATAAGTATCTACAGTTATGTTGAATTGTTAAAGTAATTCACTTTAATACAGTAAACATGTGTTTTTACTTCTAATTCTGTCCGCCGATGTTGACAAAACAAGAAAGAGCCCATTTTATGAAAAATGTTAAACATGGGGAGCTTGGCCAATGCATTCACTGCACAGCCAAGACCTACATCTATGATAACACACCTCTTTATTTTGGATTTGAACAACTTAAAAGCTGTTTTTACCACATTTTCAACAACCAGTGGCTTACTTCCTAGATAATCTAACTAATGAAGTAAAAACACATGCTCATACTGTGCACACACAAAAATAAAGTGTTTATGCAAGATGCCATTGACTTGAGAGGGCTATTTATTTTGCTAAATGCAGGTACTAATTAGGCCACTTTCACCACTCTCAGATTACTGTCACCACCGTCAGTTCTTAAGTCACCACCATAAGAAGGAGTTTTGGACATTTTAAAGGAATGTGCTTACAACATTTTCCTTAGGAGTTGTTGAAATATCAAAGTAATAGCCAATTTAAGCCTACACGAATATTTGTGAAATTACAAAAAATTGTTTGTTGTATTTAGGCGTTAAGTAAGCATCGTATGACGGTACATATTTTAAAATTAGAACACATGAAACAGTATTAAAATAGAACAAAAGTGAATTTTCAACATTTAAAGGCGTATGTGTGAACCAAAAAATACACATAATCACTTAAAAACTCCAGATACATATGCAACCAAATCAATACAATTTTAATAACTTTTAATTGTGTCTGACGGTGTTGACAAAAAACAAGGTATGATCGGAGAAAAGCCTGATTTCTGAAAAAAATACATAATGGGGAGATTGGCCTTGTGCATTTCTGAAAAGCCAAGACCTTAGTCTACGAGGATATACCATATCATTTTGTAATTCACTTTGTTTTTTTCTGTCAACATTACAACCTGTTTTAGCCACTTTCTCAAGAATCAGTGATATACTGGATGATGACAACTACATGGCCCTTTGTTAGAGGATCAAAACTTTTACAGATGTGACATTTCTAATAGCCAAATTATTAGAAAAATTAAATAAATCAATAAATGATGTGTTAACTGCAACATGATGTACCACGTGTACCAACAGAAAGACACAAAGACACATGCCATAGGCAAAGAGGAACATAAGAAGCAAGCAGGTTTAAGGAGAGGGTTAAAGCCTGCACATCCAAAACATCTGACCTGGTAGCAGGACCACCAAATAACTAGATAAAAAGGAAAAAAGTGGGCTTCAAACAGGATTTTTCAATCGAAACGTCACAGAAAAAAGTGGGAGGAGAAAAATCCTGGTTGAAATGGACTTTTTTCATTTGTATCCTATGTGAAGTTTCCTCTTTACCCTTCTTTCCTGCTGATGTGGTAGAGATCCTGCAGGCTGCCAAACTCGGTGGGGTCATTCAGGGGATGCGGGAGAAGGACCTTGTCATGGAGAAATACACAGCAGCGTTAGAGAAGCAAATATGGCAATATAGCATCTCAAAACCCATCTTTTCAAAACAGCGCGTGTGTGAGTGTGATAGTGTGAGTGTGTGTGTGTGTGTGTGTGTGTGTGTGTGTGTGTGTGTGTGTGTGTGTGTGTGTGTGTGTGTGTGTGTGTGTGTGTGTGTGTGTGTGTGTGTGTGTGTGTGTGTATGAATAGATTAAGTTGCACTAAGAGGACGATATGAAAATCAAGTTTTTGACAAATTCATAGTATTAATTGGTCTTATTATATGGTTGTGACGTCATCTGTCGAATGCTCCATTCATTTCAACGGGGCTCCCTAACGTTCGGACGTCTGTTATTTTTCGATAACGGACGGGTTGGTCTATAACAGACCGCTGTCAATGGCAACAAGACTTTTCACTGCTAAAGCGACTTTTCAACAAGACTCTAATCAGCTGCTGTGATAGACAGCACCCGTTGTCCTGGCTACCGCTGTCAATGGCAACAAGACGTTCACTGCTAAAGCCACTGGCTTGTATACAAGTCAGTGGCTAAAGCGAATGTTTCATATCACTCCGCAGGGGGTCCGGTCTTTTGTCACTCTAATCAGCTGCTGTGATAGACAACACCTGTCCTGGCTACCTAGCTGTTGCCTAGCGGTGTTCCACAACGGCACCGTTTTGTTTTGCGCAGCAACAATCTTAACATTAAATAGGTCTAAAGAAATGTCCCCGCCATGTGTGAATCATTTAAGTATATCCATATAATAAGCGGGGTTAACTTTCGGCGAGTCGGTCGCTTTGTGGAATAGCAGCACTTCAGAGAGAACAAGACCCCTCCGCTCCGCGTCGGGGTCTAAAGATTCTCTCTGTCGTGCTGCTATTCCACGGTAGCGACCTTCTCGCCGAACGTTAACCCTTACATATACACTTGACAAGATGAGTGTTTAAAAGCATCTGTTTTATGTACTGTAATGGCAAATACAGTATAACGTTGGTTCTCACCAATGATTGGCTTTCCACTAGTGTGACCTCAGCCCAAAAGTTGGAGATGGACATGGCGATGGTTTTGCCATGAAAGCCATCTGAAGGGTTTCCCATCAGTCCAACTCTGTTGAAGAGCCAATGCATTACCCATTGAAGTGAATAGTGTTAGTCACAATGTATGGAAATTGTGTGAAAGCATACAGTATATTCAAGGCTCTCTGCAAACAGTCCCTTCTGTCCGCGACCCCCCTGCAGTGCCTCCGCGACCCCCAGTTTGGGAACCACTGCATTTCATTATGTGTCATCACTAATGTCTGTGAATCCATCCAGGTCACGGTAGCCAACACAGTTATAGTAAGTTGGCTTACTGGACCTCTTTTTGCAGCATCTTCTAGATGTTTCATTCAAAAGGTTTCACAACTTATAGAGTATGATCAAAAGCATTGATGATTTACTGACATGACTGATTGCTCTTGTATTTACGTGACGTCAGTGTACAATTTACAGTAACATAAATGGCGTCAATTACACTTCCTTCACAAAAATGTATGGAATAAAATACAGCATATTCATGATTTAAACATGACGTCAATAGATGCTGCTCCAAGATGCAATGTGGCGACAGAGGGTAACAAAGGGGGCGCATGTTGCATGTTTTGGGTGAGGGGGCGCTTCAGAAGACTATCCCAGGCCAGGCCAAAGCGGTCAGCGACCCTGACTGTAAGAAAGAAGAAGGATTGGCACTGATTACCTGGCGAAGGATCGATATGTGATTGGCCTGACAGGAGGATCACGCTGCTTGGCTGAGTAGTGTGCCAGCCACTTGGCATATTCAGACAGGCCCTGTAACACATTAAAATACAAGTGTCAGTAATGACATTAGTATGTCGTAGGTGTCAATACAAGTAAGCAGGTTTTAGGTATTCAGACAGTCCCGCTAACACAGGGGTGTCAAACTCCTTTTTGGTTCAGGGGCCAGATACAGTGTATTTGATCTCAAGTGGGCCATAACAGTAATTTAACTGCAATATATCGTAAATTTCAACTTGGAATCAGTTGGAAGGAGTAAATAAATTATGATGGTCTCTGCATCCTCATCTATGGCTGAAGTGCCCTTGATGTGAGACATCTGGACACCAAAACAGAAGATGCAAAAGTGACGCCTCGTCTTTTCTATGCCCAGTATGCTAGTGTGGTGTAATACAGTGTACTGTAATGTAAAACCCACCACTTGTCCAATAAGCTGGAACCCGGTTGGCAGCTTCATTCCGAACACGGGCATGTTCTGTGTGTTGATGAACCACTCCTGTATTAAAGGACAAATGCACTACATCATTACTTAAGTTTGGTTGTAGGATTGAGATGTAACAAACTATATTACAACAAAAATGCCAAATGACTACTACAAGCTTTGTCTATGAAGGCTGTCATTCACCCAGATTGTGGACTTTATTTTGGACCTTGGAAAGCAGTCCAGCAGTTGCCTACAACATGGTATATCTTTTAGCAAGTTTTTTTATTTGGGACATCTTAATCTTATGGAAACAGAGAGGGGCAGTATGCCACGTTATGTTAACGTTGAGGTAGTGGTAAATCATCTAATACAAGAGCCTGGAATCCTTATTTTCTTAACTTAACAACAGCTGTGGGCTATCTATTAGCAGACTTACCACATTGTGCAAGTTAACCTATCCTTTCACTTCACCATGTTCTTGGAATACTTCCAGGGCTCTAAATGATACACAGGGCAACTTTTTGAGCAATGTTCATGATGAGCAACATCATGATTGGCTATTCATTTTCTGATTGAATGGTTGAAAAAAGTTGGAACAGTCTAAACATTGTCCTACAAAATCGTTGCCCGGGCACGTTGCTCTAAAAGTTGCCCTGTATATCATCACCATAATAGTGGCTGCTTATTTTCTACCAACCCAGAACTTGCCCATGGTGCGGTCACTGGTGTGTGGGCTTTGGGAGAGGAACTGGGAGAGGTAAGGCAGTGTATCCCTCTGGAGGCAGTAGAACACCACGCTGGCCAGCCGTGATGATGTCACACCTTCCGGTGGCTTCTCCAGGAAGCAGGTGATTCTAGAATGGACATGGAACAGAATGGAACGGAACAATGTGATGAGTTGTCTTCCACGTTTTTTTTTTTCACTCACCACTTACTGCACATCAGTGTTCATGTGCTATATTTGCTAGGCTATATTTGTAACTTGTTTATTTGTAAAATGCTTTATATAGCAGTGTATCTGCAAATGTAGTCTTAAGTAGTGGTCCTTTCAAATTGCATTATACTTTGTATAACATTGTATGTATCAGACACTTATAATAGGAGGACCTAATCAGCACTCATACTTTACAGTTGTGTGGGTTAGTAGAGTGCTCAGCCGTAACAAGGTTGAGAACCACTGGTATAGAGGGTATGGAGGTGTTGTTATGAAGGCATGTTATTGCTCTTAATGACCTGTGTGTTTCTGGGCACACCTCCACAATGCCACGGGAGTCACTCTTCTCACTGTCTTCCAACTCATAGTAGATGACCAGGTCCCCTGGCTACCAAAGACAAGGTTATAGCCATGTTATAGCCATGTCATACAACTAATAACACTTGATCATAATTAAGATGTTCAGTATAAACAGAAAGGTTGAAAGAAATCTAAATCTAAATGTAAGGGTGGGGGGTGGTGGCTTTTACCTTTGACTTGTAGAATCGAACCACTTGTGCGATATCAAAGTTCTGGTCAGCACAAAGCATGTCTCCAGCAATCTTTAGAGTGGCAAAATAGTTAACATCATTTGCATTTGCAGCCATCTATAATGAACATGTGTATTTTTCTGACAACACAAAGATGTCTGCATTTAGCACTTAAACAACCTATTCTATGCATACATGATTCTATATACAGTGCATTACACTTAGCTACACTTTTATATCCAAAGCGAATTCCAGTTATTATTACAGGGTATTGGTTACAACCCCCAGAGCAATGTGGGGTTAGGTACCTTGCTCAAGGACACTTTAGCCATGGATGGGGATAATTCAAACCTGAAACCCTCTGATCTTAAGACCACCTCCCTAACCATAAGACCAGAGCTGCCCACAGCTTTTCTCTCTATTAGATAGTACAGTATCTAAACTTTCTTTTTCATTCTTTCTATATCTTTTCCAGTTCAGCTCACTCGGCTCACTATAGTATAGTATAGTATAGTATAGTATAGTATAGTATAGTATAGTATAGTATTTAAACTTTCTTTTTCTTTCTTTCTATATCTTTCCCAGTTCAGCTCACTCACCACCATGATGTCATCCTTCAGGCCCCGGCTGCGAATAGCCAGCTCCAGGTCGGCCACAGCCCCCAGCCGGTCCTCCAGAGTGGTGCTGCCATCGTTCACCAGGTTCTCCACCGGAAAATCATTAGCTGTTGCCCAGCGCTCGTAGTGCTTGTACCTTTATCAAGAAAAGGCAATAACTGCTTTAACTCAGTAAGACACTGCATCTGTTATAACTGAGCTATTATCAGAATGTCAATGACCAAGTCGTAGGCTAGTGCATTATTAAAGACCCTGTGTTATAATAGCAGTACCTCCTACCTACTTGTAGTTAACTTTTCAATAACTATTATAGCGTTCCATTATACGTAATTCTAAGTTGCAAGTGTACTTAACAAAGCATGTCAGCACAATTAAGGTCACAATGTTGTTTTTCCCCTTTATATGCTGTTATGTTACCGTTTCCCATCTTGGGATCTTCTTTAGGAATAAAAAACAGTAAATCCATGTCACAAGAACAAGGGTCAATAACGTTTTGTTTTCTCTTTTCTTTGCTCAGACATCAGGTGGCACAACCACACCCATACAATAATAAGTAATTAGTCATTAATGTGCTGTACTGAATGTGTTTCTTAGATATAAGTGAATACGCACTTGTCTGCATTGGTGACCAGATAGACCTCAGTAAAGAGTTGCCTCCTGTTTGGGAACAATTAAAACATGTGCTTGGGGTTGAAATAAGTCAATACGAATTATACAGTACAAGACAAAGGATTCATAGAGACAAACATTATTCACATCTTATTCAGTCTGTAAATACTATAGCCAGATTTGTGATAGTAAATATTCTCTCTCTCTCTCTCTCTCTCTCTCTCTCTCTCTCTCTCTCTCTCTCTCTCCAAAATGAGTTTACAAGTCTAACTGGAGGTTAAGACTCTGACTGAAGGACACAAGCTCAGAAAAAAAAAAAAAAGGAAAAAACGGAAGCGCTGCGTGGATCCAGATCTTTTGACACGGGTGCTCTAACAGTGTGTGGATAAGGTTGACACCAAAAAATTGAAGAGCAGGAAACTGTGGCACTCCGTTTTCTTATTTTTTAATAGTACAACGGCAAATAGACTGCCCGGCGCGTTTCGACACAAGGTCTTTGTCAGGGCACCCTGACAAAGACCTTGTGTCGAAACGCGCCGGGCAGTCTATTTGCCGTTGTACTATTAAAAAATAAGAAAACGGAGTGCCACAGTTTCCTGCTCTTCAATTTTTTGATGAAGGACACAAGCTCTCAGATTTCTATTAATCTTTCGTGACTTTTGTGTATTCCACATTTCAATCTCAGTGTTTTGGTTTCAAACTATCCTTTTCTGCCGGATTACAGATTGGGAGGGTAATCATGTCTCATTTGAACTACCACATAGTAGACAATGACTCAATGCCTACACTACCAGTCCTATGTACGTGTACCATAATAACCTTCCTCCAGTGCTGCTGTCTAATACTTGAAGTTAGGGCTTGGCGATATGGAAAAAAAACAACATCACGATATGGATTACTTTATATCACGATAACGATATATATCACGATATAGCACAATTACATACGTTTTCAGTTATTCTCTTTATTTGCTCTTTATTTTTTCATGTCGCAAAACAACCTTTGAAATGTATATGAAACATGAAATGTACATGAAATGTAATTTGAAATGTAATTAAATTATATTCAATTGTATAAAATTGATAAAATTACTATCACGATATAAACGATATAGGAGAAAGGTCACAATATATGCTATTATTCATATTGCCCAGCCCTACTTGAAGTGGGTAAAAGGGTTGAGCAACTCAGCCTTGACTGGGCAAAGTCCAGCAGAGAGTGGGCAGGCACCGTCACAAGCAAAACAACATGTGGAAAAAACATTCCTATGATCGGCGTAGTCTACTGCCACAACAATTTTCTTTACTGATGAATAAAGACAACTCAAATAAAAAGATAACTGGTGGTCAAATCATTTCATTTATGACAGGGTTGCTGGTTCAAATCCCACCCTAACCTGTATGAATGTCTCCACAACCACGCATTCACCGATGGCTGGCATACCCTTCAGCCTGACTGTAACCAATAACCTGTAATAACTGTTATCAAGTTGGATTACATTACATTTTAAGTGTTAAGTACAGACCAGGGTATTGGTTACAGTCCGTGGAGCAGTGTGGGGTTAGGTGACTTGCTCAAGGGCACTTCAGCAATAGAGTGAGATAGGGAAGGGTAGGATTTGATTGAGGGGGAAGACTGTGCACCTCCCAGGAAAAGGTGCGGGACTGTAATTTTGGAAGATGGGTTCTGCACACTTAAAATCCATTTTGATTTTTTTGTTTTTTATTTCATGGCAAAATTATGTTTGGACTTCATCAGATTCTGTACGGGTAGGATTCGAACCTACCACCCGCTGATCTAAAGCCCACCTCCTTAACCACAAGACCACAGTTGCACCATGGATGGTAGTGTCAGCTAAGTATAATCCAATAGAGTGTAATGTAATATCATATAGTTGTGTTCTGAGAGTGTAATGACACATGAGAGAAGTGACTCACGTGTTGACAGTCTCCCACCAGAAGTCCAGGATTTTCTTTCCTCCTACTCCAGGAAGCAGAGCCTTGGGCACCCCAGTCAAGTGGCCATAGAGACCTGTGTCATCGTTCTGACAAAACATTTGAACATCAATGTACATTCATTCAAAATACAATAATGAGGTAGTGTATTTTACCAGTGCTTTTGATCAGACTACCTACCCAGACTACCGGGTACCTATTCAAGGGCTTTAACGATCAACTCAACTCACAATTTGGTTTGCATCGATTTTTGACCTACGGTTCGATACACCCCACAATTTTCTAAATGTATATTTTCAAATTAATTAATTTGCATTTTTCACATTTGCCAACATCATAAATAAGATTATAAATAAAACATATGAGGTTTGTAGGTAGAATAGGTTACAGGAAGCTACTTGTAATTTTTAAAATGAAAATAAAAAAAGATAATTTGAAGCTTGGAAGCACCATCACATCATATCATGTGGTTGTTCCCTGCACTGAAGCATAACACAGCTTTGAAAGGGCGTATCACGATGGGCCTAGGCCTACTGCCTTCTTGCACCGCGATACAGTATTGTGTGATTGTTGAGTCTTTGTTGTCTCTGTGTCTGCATTGTGCTACTATTTCTAGGCTACTTTTTTCTGCTTCAACTGAGAAACTATTGTCAATGTGGCATGCTGTTACAGAATCTACTTCTAAGGCTGGTCTCATTCTTCTGGGTACCTATTCCATTGCAACTTACGCCTCTGTCATATGAATCATAGTGCAGAATTATTTTTTTCCTAATTCCATTTCACCCATTACAGCAATTTCGCAACTGAGCTATGAATTTAAGCCTGGATTTCCCTTTTCTGTTTGAAGTAATTAACTAGAGTTTCCAAACTTTCCGAGCTGAATTGCATTCTGCCTGACAGACACTGCACGGTGCATGTGTGCACAACAGTAGTTTGACTGAGTGTGCAGCAGCCAGCCAGGGATACTGGAGCAGGGGAACTCTAGACCTAGCTTATTGAATGCACAGCCAGCAATACAGTTCCAGACGTAGGGTGCTAATCTGGAATCACACACACTTCCATGGGACCTTATCACGTTTACAGATTCGATATGTAGAAATAACTGCTGCTGATTTCAAATGGTTGATTATGACTGCAAATCTTACTGACTGACCTCCCGCAGATTAGAGCAGCTCCTTCGTCTTACCAAAGAGTAGGCTACGAGTGACCGGGCAGTTTGTTTGCCTGTATACATACCTTTAGCTGCGTTTGCAAGACTGTGTCATGTCCAGCAACTAGTAAAATGCAGATCATCTTGTCCTGGCAAAGCGCACTACAACTTTGAGAATGTTACATTGTAGCAGAATCTGACACAAATTCTCACCACGTCACCGCTTGACGTTTGTGTTTCCACATCAGGCTCGTTTACCATGAACTTGTATCACAATAAAAGCCCGTACATAACTTTTTTCAAAATAAAAGATATTTCCGTATAATCGAGGAAAAAACAGCAAATAGGCCTACCTCCAAAGTAGTTACGTTTCACAGTGATTTCTAGCTTGTGTATTGTGCGATTGATGAACCAGAACCAATAACATTTTAATGCATTGTTGCAACTAGTCCTATAGCATAAGACCTAGGCCTACATTCAATCTACTTTCCTTTTTGCTTAAAGAGGCCATGCCATTTTTAAAAAACCTTCTTGCATGATTATGTGTTATAACAGTTCATATTTTTGTTTCCCAGCTAAAATAATGTTGCATACCAGGTCAGAGAACACCAAGGATTATGAAAAAAGGTGGACATGGCAATGTTGGAGTGGCATGGCCTCTTTAAAATGTTGGCATGACTTTCAGGGGTGTTGCCTGTAATAATAACAATGAGAAAAGGCACCGGATAAAATGAGTCATATGAGACTCAGTCAATCCACTGATCTCTGGACTCCGGTGCTCAAAAATGCAGTGAGTGAAAAGCATTGAGATAGCTAATTCAATTCAGAAATTCATTTTTTGTGTTATCCAATACAATAATAATATCAGACAATAATAACAATGTAATATGTTGTACCTGGACCTCATTGTTTCTGTGAACTAAAATTCAAGTTGGCCACTATCTGGTTCCTTGATGTTCTGCACAGAACACACTTCTAAATATAATTTGTTTTGACAGACATATTTGTACAACGCATGTTTGTCCACCTTAAATGAAGCAATTATTAATATGTCAGAGCCAATGTCATATTTGAGTGAGAGTGTTGTTTAATCATGAGTGACCCCTGTATAAACACTTAATCAGGGACGCTGACAGAGGGGGATAAATGGGTCAGTTGTCCCAGGCCCAAGGACAGAGGGGGCTCAGAACTGGGTTCCCATTACATTGTATTTATTGAGTTGAGGGACCTTTAAAGGGACACTGTGCAGGAAATGGTCAAACAAGGTACTGCAACTATGCTGCTCGTTGAAACTGGGTTGCCTATTGCCAAATTTAATCTTTTCATGAAAGTTTACTAAGTAATAAACAAATATTTTCTAGTATGGTCCAAGCAAAGTCATTTTTGCAGCTAAAAATGGCTATTTTTTGGAAATTCAAAGATCCCTCTTTTCATATATGATAAGTGCAATTTTCCAGTCATAATGAATACTTAGAATTTGATGGTGGTGATAAGTATTCATGAAAAAGGTAACATTAGTGAATGGGCAGCATGAATTCTGGAAATAAACAACAAAAAATCTCACACAGTGTCCCTTTAAGATGACTTTATCCCCAGCCTAGCCAAACTTGTCAGCGGCCCTTCTGTTAATATCTGTCCCTATTAATGCATCTTGAACTGAAGATTGTGGACACAAAGCTATATGTTTGTGTCTTACATAACAATTCAACCTATTTGACCCCCAACTCCTCTCTCAGGTACTCAGGGACATCCAAGAGTCTGAGCAGGCCCTCTCCCTCAGCTTTCTCACCGGCGGCGACGGCTTTATTTTGAAATCTAATCTGTTTCGGCAGAGTGTGAAATCTCTTGACCCCTGCAACTCTCTTCTCATCCGTTAGGCCTCACCCATATTGTGGAGAGACATGATCCGAACATCTGACCCAAGGCATAGCCTAGCTGTTTCTTCCCCCATTGAAGTGTTACATGAAGTATACTTGATAAGAAGTATAGTGCGGACTTGGTAAAGCAGTGGGCTTGACGTACAATAGTGTTTCTCAACGGGGGCTATACAGCTGCCCAGGGGGCATTAGAGAGCCTTTGGGGGCATTGAGAAGCTGACAGGGTGGGTGGTGGCAGCATTAGTCTATTTTATTATTTCGTTTTTTTTTTTTTTTGGGGGGGGGGGGGGGTAGACAGGCTTATACGATGAGGTCAATGGTGCTTTGGGAGGCTTATGATGAGGTCAAAGGGGCGTCTGTTCAAAAAGGTTGAGAACCACTGACAAGAACAATGTGCAACATTTTTTCGTCATGTGCATAGGGGTAGGTGACTTTTGTGGTTTGTCACATGTAACCACAAAGGAATCAAGCCCAGCAATGGAATTAACTTCTGATTCAAACCAATAATCTGATTGTAAAAGGGAATTGATAGTCAAACATTGCACCAATTAGCTGAATCAGTATATTGTTTTTCATTATAGCTTTCCCCTCAACTTTTTTTTTTTTTACCATGGTGGCTAGAAGGCCTATATCCTGCATTAGAGGCAGTATTAATTGATTTTGTGTTGTCATCCAGGCCTGTCGACAGGGGTGGGGTGGGGCAAAGGGGTATGTTGTCCCAGGTCCAGGAAGATAGGGGGCCCAGAATTGGGTCCCCATTACATTGTATGGGTAGGGGGCCCTTTCAGATGACCTTGTCCTGGGCCCAGCAAAAGCTGTCAGCGGCCCTGTTGTCATCCATTGTGTAAATGTGGAATGTAACAGACAATTCTATTTCTTAACATTAGAAACTTGTCCAGATTGCACAACAGCAATTGTAAAGGTCACTGTAAGAGATTTCGAGACCAGCAGTTTGTTTTGGGTGTAAACCCCTTTTGGTTTTAGTTCTAACCACTTTCAACCTATGAAATCCACATTCAATACAATGGTAACCATAACTTCATATTACAAAAATATTACTATTAATCACACCCTTTTAATAAAGTGAATTACAGTGTACACTGTGAACACACTGTGGATGAGGCACACTCCAGTATTTGGCTGCCTGCTTGTAGTGATGGACAATCTGGACTCAGACGCTACACATGACCAAATGATCTGGTTTTACCTATACAGATAAACTAATTGCACAGGTAAAACCGGGTCATTCGTTGCTTGTAGTAGTTTATCAATTCCGGATGCCCATCACCAACTGCCAAGGGAGCAGTGTGAGGTTATGCAATTTGATACTGGCAGTAGCACATATGACTCATGCTCCTCTGGTTGGAGACTTAACTGTCAGTCTTCAACTGAACTGTCAGTTTTCAAGCTGTAGACCTCAGTAGACCATGGCAGGCCCACAGGGTTCAGTATGAGTGACATTCGTGAAACCAGTGGCGTGCCGGTTATTGGTGTCACGGCACTTCAAGCTGTTCAATGTGCCGATGTTATATTTGTGTTTGCTAGGGCCTGACAGTTGACACCCCATAAATCTACGTTGGCACACACAGACATCGTATTACAGCACTCAAATGAATGGCAGCCGAACATGCTTAACAGTACTCGTTCAAAAGCACCTGGACCTTAGCCAGTACATGGAAATGGGCCCTTATTGCATTATATGTATTGGTTAGGGGGCTTTCAGATAACGTTGTCCCTGGTTTGGCCAAAGTTATTACATTACATTGCATTACACTTAGCTGACACTTTCATCCAAAGCAACTTGCAGTATTTACAGGGTATTGGTTACATTCCCCAGAGCAATGTGGGGTTAGTTTCCACAAGGGTACTTCAGCCATGCACAGAGATGTAGGGAGAGGTGCGAGTGGGATTCGAACCGTCACCCTCTGATCTAAAGCCCATATCCTTAACCATTAGGCCACGGCTGCCCTGGCCATGACATGAAGAGTTCTGTACCTCCAGGAATATTGGCATGAATATCATGGTTGTTTATTCAGAAAGCAAACAATATGTAAGACCGATACAATATATCTGTTTAAGCTGCTAGGTGTGATTTCTGTTTATCCACTGCTGCTTCTTGGGAGTGTTCCAAGAACCTGGCTCAATATCAAACCTGATTAAATTAACCTGGAGGTAGTGGTAAATCATCTAGTAGAAGAGCCTGGAGTCCTCATTTTCTTAGCTAAATGACATCTACAGGTCGTCTATTAGCAGATTTACCACTTTCTGTCCGTGTTAACTTAGCCAGGTTTGTCACTTAGGCTTAACCATGTTCTTGGAATATTCCTCTGATTTTACTTTGTTTGTGCGTAACCAACATACAGAACGGTTGTGATTTATGGCATTGCTGTACTGAGCCGAACAACATACAAAGCTGGACTAAAAATAGGTGTATTTGACAAATTTAACACGTTTTCCTTACGAATAGACATGGCATCCATTAGGGGAAACAACAATACAACATGTTATAGTGTACCAACTGCCTTATGCATACATGTAATGGCATCTGTTGGAGATCAAAGTGTGTTGTTGGAACTCCATTCAATTTTCCAATGTGGGCAAGGATTTTATCAGATGTTCCTTTATATTACAATTGTAACATGAATTCAGATGTCCAACTGTTGTCTTGTAGTGAACACATTGTGTCTGCCATTTGTATGCTGGCAATTGTAGCCATCATGCTCCTAGACAGGTGACATGTACCCTTCACTATAATAAATAACTCAAACATACAGTACAAGACCAAGGATGACATGTCTACAATAGGCAGTGATCATGGACCACTAATGCTAAAAATTACCAGTAGGTCTATATGCTGTTTGTCTGGTAAACAAAATTAATACGAACGGGAAAGAAAGAAAAAAATATATGAGTAGTAGATCTTTGTGGACACCAAGCTGAATTACACATCTTCCTTTAAATTTAAAGGATTAACAAAATAAATGTGATTCCTCCCCTCCATGGGAGACGAAGCGATACAGTGAAAAGGTGCGACCTGGCTTGAACAGAAGAGCCAACCTTTGTCAAGACTCTATGGCAATCATAGAGCGCAGAACGATTTTTCCAAGATAGAACACTTGAATAGAACCTGCGGAACTCGCGAGAAGGAAGGAAGGAAGGAAGAAAAGCTGGATGCTTTTCCTCAGAGCAGGAATCACCGTGATGTAACAATTAAAAATACTTGCGTGAATCAATGTAATCTTGTTTTTCTTGTTTTTTTCTCTCTCTGAAAATTATATATTTATAGAATTTACACATCCCAGAAATGCACACATTCAGCCGGAACATAGGTGACATTAAGTCCACGTGCCCAAACGTCCCTTTCAAACATCCTCCATCATCGTCAACAGTCTATAGCCCTTTGCTCCACAGCAGGGCGATGGCTTTGCAGATGCCCACGTCGTTGTAGTTGAAGTAGCACAGCCCGGCGAACGTGACTGTTGACAGTAAAAATAGACCCGCGTTTGCCAGCTTGATCTTGGGCTCTCCATGGACGTAGTCTGTTAGTACTTGGCCAATCCCCCTGGGAAGGAAGAAACAAAGAAAGAAAGAAAGAAAGAAAGAAAGAAAGAAAAAAGAGGTTCTCATTGACTGCCACGTTTCTGATGGTGTCACAAACAAAATGTTTTTTGATTTTGAATCATCTCTAGCAATTAACTTGTATATCAGAGTTATTACACAGAAACGTTAGTAAAGCAAAACTCATGTGTATGAACCACAACTCTGGACCCTTTATGTTAAGACTGAAGAAAATTGCTTTGCGTCGTTTTCATTTTTTGGGATACATCAGGCAAAACATAGGGCAGGTTGGGATTGGACACTGGCGGTATGGATTAGACGTGTCCGTTTCCTGGGGGGTGGTCCGAGTGTCCAGAGGGGGGCTTTGATGAGTATTTAATGGTGGAGATGGAGGTGCAGGCTTTGCCAAGAGGGCATTAGCCAGCCTCATGACAAGGATTTGGGGACCGGAGCAGTCACTGCCGCTTAGTGCTTACGTTTAAACCGAGCCTGTTCCTATAGGGGTTTAGTGACCAGGCTCCATAGAAAGCAGAGGATTTGCTAACGTAATGGGACGTGTGGAACTCCCATCACAGGAAATGGATAAAATTGTTTTCCCCCTCCAAGATATCATTAGTTGTGTAGCAGAACCAGGAGATATGAGAAATGGAACTTTAAAACAAACGGAAACGATTAGGATTGCCCTTGTTTGTTACATGTCAGAGTTGAGGGGAAATCAAACTTCCGCTATGGCCTTGCAAGCAAGATAAGCTCAATCACAGGTCAGCATGCCATTATATCAATACTTTAAAGCAAACATTTGCAGTGACTTGTGAAGAGATTATATTTAAACACGCTGCCTAAAAAAATATCCACACAATAGTCAAACATTCCTCTCAGATGAAAGATGAAAAATACTTGCAAAGACACAAGTCTTCAAGACCTTCTACAAGGTATTATCATAGAACAGTTGCTCACTACGACACAAAGAAACACTATAATTTTGTAAAGAATTAAACCACTGCAATCAGACATTTTCTCAATAGCCTTGCAAGCAAGACAGACTTACTAGCAGGTCAACATGCCACTCAAGGCCAGTATGTAAGTACTATTCATACCACCAAGAATGTCAAGGATCCAATGCTGTATTTACACTGCAGTTGCACAGAGTTTTTTGTCTTACTGACAGAAAATAACCCACACAAACACTATCTAGGAACATACGCTGATTTGAGAGGTCAGATAACGGGGTCTTGAAAAGAAATAATACATTTATTGCAAAGGAAAATAGAAAAGAAATAATACATTTATTGCTATGAACGTATAATTCCTTTTCAGTTTTTGTTGGTTTGGTCCAGCACCTGCACAGCTGATGAATGCTCATTCGTTCGTTCGTTCTGAGGTACCATACTGACCGTCGGATCACACACACAACCCTAGTGATGGCCTCTCCATCACACTGACTACATCTGAAACCTGTGGTATTGTAGGCACTGCCTTCTTACTATAAACCCCAACTCCGATGAAGTTGGGACGTTTGGTAAACAGTGAATAAAATCAAAATGCTATCATTTTCAAAACATTCAATCTATTCATTAGATGGAGAATAGTGAAAAGACAACATATTAAGTGTTAAAACTGAGAAAAAATATTGTTTTGGGGGACATATGTACTCATTTCTAATTTGATAAATCCAACACGTCTCAAAAGAGTTGGGACGGGGACAATAAATGGCAGCAAATGTCGAGGAAGACTAAAAACAAAACAAAAGACAACACTTAACAGTTAAATACATTAACCGATGAGATGATTTTATATAAAAAACAGTGTTAATTCCTATCTTGGACATGATTTCACCAGCTTAAATGGTGGGTGTATTCCTTGTCATGTTTTGCAATGTTTTCCTTTCTGTAGTGCTTACAGTGTGACAGGTCTTGACCAAAAACCCACCATTTTATCACCTGCTGGTCCTTATGATGGAGCCAAACTGTTAAAACATAGTAGAGAATGCAATTTGACCTTACTATGTGGCAGTAATCGAAAATCTCCCTTCAAAATATAGTGCCTGAGTGGCTTTTCATGCTGTTTAAAACCCATGTATACCATTCAGCACTGTATTTAACTCTACAGATGAGTGAGAACATCTTAACCAATGCACTACTGCACCCGCATGCCATCATGGAGGCTGACTTTTGAAGCTAGCACTAACACAAGTTGGATGGTCCGTTTTTACTGTAGCACAGGATGTGCAATGCTCTATTATTGTCAAAAAGAATGGACTTCTACAACTTCTGCTGACTTCTGTAAGCAAAGGACAGTTTCCCATGTCTTCTGGGTCTATTTCAAGTGAGCTCAGGTGCTTAGGAGAATGTTACACCCCTGTATCATTTTCATGCATTAAGCATTCTTAATATGGTCAATTTTCAATAGCTCTAATTCCTGGAGTGCTAGAGTGAGACTACAGCCAATATATATTTAATGATGTCATGAACCTATACAATGATTTTATCAACAAAAATATGTCTTATATACACTCAATCGTGGTAAATCAAAGGGAATTCAAAAATGTATGTAATAACTATGGTAATTATTCCCTTTGCATCTTTAATTCTGAGTGACTCAGCCTCTCTGTGATGATCTTATACCTGGACACCTATATTGTCCATCAGTACAATTCATTTTGAAATGTTCTTCTTTGTTGTTTTATCTTATTTGGATGTTTATTAAATTTCACTGATCCCCGTCCCAACTCTTTTGAGACGTGTTGGATTTATCAAATTAGAAATGAGTACATATGTCCCCCAAAACAATATTTTTTCTCAGTTTTAACACTTAATATGTTGTCTTTTCACTATTCTCTATCTAATGAATAGATTGAATGTTTTGAAAATGATAGCATTTTGATTTTATTCACTGTTTACCAAACGTCCCAACTTCATCGGAGTTGGGGTTTGTAGTAGCTACCACTCTGCGCCCTGACCAGTACAATAGCTTCAATGTACAAAGCTAGCTACTAGTAAGCACAAATCGGATGTACTACAGCACCGTCATTTACATAACTGGGGGCTACCCTGATAACACTTATAACCAATTGGCGTACAGTTCTCGAACTCCTGCATACTTCTGGGATAGCAAAGTAACCAGCGTTTGCCTACTGCATATTTAACCAGATATAGAAAGTCATCAGGGTACCATTGCGCTCCTTTACTAAATAGGCAATTCCTTATTTTTTGCCTCCTAAACAGGAAGGCAGTGGGGAATCTTGGATGTACCCACTGTCTTCCTTTGGATAACCCAGCTGGGCGCACCTCTGATGACCTCACGGCTGATCATCCCACTTCTGACACCATTTGTAGCGAAGGGGAGTAGAGTTTCCCTGACGGGACTCGAATCCAGACCTTTTGGTGCACCATACCGGGGCTCTGACCACTACACCATAGACCCGAGCTCGTTGGCGTGGCAGTCAGAGCGCACCCATAACCCTAGTGATGGTCTCTTCATCACAACAGGTCTTACCAATGTCCATATTATAATACATTCCTATTCAGTTTTCTCCAGCACCTATACTATGCGCATTCTTTGTTTTTTCAGACGACAGGTCTCACTTGATTCCACCACGATTAGAAATGGAACGCCCAACATAGTCAAGCCATTGGTCTTCTCAGATGACAGGTCTTACCAGTGTCCGTGCAGTGCGAGGGCTGCTGCCAGGGGGTAGTCGATGATTGGCCCGGGGTAGAAGTAGGCCACGGGTGCCATTCCCAGCAACGCGATGCTCAACACGCGCTCCGCTGTCCAGTGCAAGGACGCGGCTTTGGACCCTGAGCCAGCTGTGGAGGTCAGGAGAAAAAGACAACAGAGTTTTTGAGCATTTACAACTATGATTACAATAATTTAGCCTTCAGCTTATTAGTGTAGTTGTTACCCATGTGAAAGATTGCTTGTATACTTTAAGTGCATATGACATTGTTAAGTTTAGTACAGTATTTTCGTGATGCTGGTACGCTTGCAGTAGTTAAGAAAGACTGCTTGTCCTTCTTGTTGTTCACTTGAAGTGCGTACTGTATGACATTGCTCAGTACAGTATCTAAGTGATGCTTATAACCATGCTGCCAAAGGTCAGAGGTCAGAATCTCTGCCTTTCCAAGAAGCAGTTTTAGGACACAAGGAAGCGGGTGACCCCAAACAAGTGTCACTGCTTGATGTGACCTATAAATAGGTGCTTTGGAGAGTCATTAAGGAACCTGGTATGAACTGCTTGCTTTTTTTTCATTTGGAGTGTGACCCTTGAAACGTTTCCGCTCATGGTGGAAAGGGATAACGTTTCCTTGTTTTTGATACGCTGTCTGTCTGCTTGCTACATTACATAATAATAAACACCAACAGATCAGATTTACACTAAACTTCCAGGAATGAGCCCTGGATGACCCCATTACCTTATGGGCAAAATCAGGTCAATGTTTAGGCCAAAGTTCATCATCTTGTTTACTCCAGAGAGAAGAGAGATTTATTTGTACAAAGAGAGAGGAGAAAGGTGTTCCAATAAGAGGCAGATCGAATTACTGGTAATGAGTTGGTAATGAGCGGACTATGGGAGTCGTAACTGAATGGTGTATTTGCCACAAATCATAACCACCTGTAGCCAAAAATGAAATGTCTTTAGTTCCAGGACAAAGGACCACTGTTCAAATTTCATGAGGAGTACTAAATGCAGCCCAATAAACAATGATTAATAGACTTTGTACAACGCAGGTCATAAACATAAAAGGTTGATAACCTCAATTAAGATTTAATGTTTACAATTAACATGTTTGTCCACACGCACACGCATACGCACACACACACACACAAACACACACCATAACTTGGAGTTGATGTGTGTATCCTTGACACCAATAGCTGAGGCCGCTCATCCTCCTTGTGTGGTCCCACTAGTGGCCTTGCGTGCAGAACACTCCGACGCAGGACAGCTGTGGGGGGAAAGGGGGAATTTCATTGACATGCAGGGGAGTATGGCAAGAACCTGACTACACCAGGTCAAGTTAACCTAGAGGTAATGGTAAATCATCTTATAGAAGAGCCTGGGGCCCTCACCCGTGGGCTATAGCAGAGTGACCACTTCCTACAGGTAAGTGCTTGAGGTGGGAAAAAAGAGGCGCAGGAACCCGAATCGTCCGAAAATAGAAGAAAAAGAAGTGAAGGGACCCTGATTTTCCGACAGTCATCAGTACCAAAAAATCAGTACAAGACAATTTTTGTAGGCCTATTGCCTGCACGCATTTTAAAAACTTATTTTGAACTTATAATATACGGTGCACGAGATATGTTCTGCCGGATCCTTGATGATGAAAATGATGAGGAACGCCCCCTTAGCCAAGTTTATCATTTAACCATGTTCTTGGAATACTCCCCAGTTATGCTTCGTTAACAAAAGATGTGCCGCACACAGGTTCCACCTGTGGTTATCGAGATGCTGATAAGATTTCAAAGCGCCCTGCTATCCTTCGGTCTCTTTCACAACTAGTATCGTGTGGTCAATATTACGCAAATGACTCGTAGGTATTATTGTGAACAGAGCTGAATGGATAGAGTGGGTACTATTACTGATGATACAAGGCATGCCGCGATTAGAATTATTTACTACTTGACCGTAGAACTAGTCCATGCATCGTAGCTGCTTTAGCCACTTGTTTATCGCAGTGTGTCAAGTGACAGGTAACCATCAGTCTCGTGTGAGATTCAGAAGGCAAATATAACTCTAGGAATGTTTTCAGGGTTTGGAGATGTAGGTCAGCTGCCAATGTGCGATTGTCCATCAAGCTGAACTTTCAGGATGTGGGTCAGTTGACCTTACGCTAGTGTCCACCCGGCTAGCTACTTCTAGTTCTAGCCTCGCACTACTTCAAATGAACTGGAAGGGGGACCTGAGCATGCTAGCACATGCTACCTCAAGGTTAATGCTGGCTAGATATATTTACTGCCACTGGCTCAGCAGAACCTGAAAGTCTAGCTTGCCTTGCTCGCTCGGCGTAAACATGCCTCTAGCTGGCTGTGACTGACACCAATTTGGTATGGTCACTTTTATACGAGGTTGTTTTGATCACCCTGTAGCTGACTGGTTAGCTTGTTAGCACAACTTTCCAGGCAACCCCTAGTTCTACCAAGTGATGTCACTGTGGCTAATTTACCGACAACGGTAGCTTGCATCTAGCACTGACGTTGGGTAGTCAAGGTTTACCAATTAACCTCACTGCGTATCGCTTGTTGAAACCTCACCGGATAAAGCAACCGGCAAAATAAATGTGCCTGATAGTCAGATTGTGTCATCGAAAAGCCGGTTGCTTGGGGTAGCCAGCTACCGTCAACTTCGGTATGAACATGACATCATACACACTAACGGCAGTGTTGCCCACTTGAAACATAAGTGATAGCTCCTTTCGGTGAAGCGGTGGTTCGTTTGTATAGATACATAACTTAACATCACTAAGGCAAACCTACTAGAAAAGATAAACAATACTTACGACTGACACCTCTGTGACAAAACGAACCAAGTCTGACTAGGGCCGCCATGACGATCCCCACTAACCAAGGTCGATAGGCTGACCCGGAAGTAAAGCCTTCACACCCACCACAAAGATATTATGAAGGGGAATGTTTGTAAATAGGCTAGCTCTACACGTTGTAGTAGCACGCAAATAAACGTAAAATCGACGAATTCAGCATCAGCAATGATTAGGAGAGGGCCATAAAATGGTAGCAAGTGCTTCTATTCTCAATCTGCTGAAGCAAAATGAAAAGGTAGAACTATGATATGCCATATTTTCAGAGTTGTATGCAACTCTATAGTAGCTTAAGATGTCAGTGTAGGGTAGGGTGTTTCTCTTCGATGTGAAATATCCACTGTAAGACAGGTCATTTGAGGAGAGCAAGCACCTGGGACTTCCAAGACTTCAGAAATGGTGCAGAATACTTTTGGCTGACCTCTGGGCCTTTGAAGACTTGTAGAAATAGGCCTATGACCTGTGTAGGCCTACAGATAGACAATCTTTCTGGCTTTAGTAGTTGGACGTCCTTTGCAACAGACCCTTTGTCTTTAGAAGCGTAGGCCTACTAGGGTAAGAAATAATCCACTAGTCGATTAATTATGAAATACATTCACTTAGACAATGAAAAACACAAAGTTCATTTTTGAAAAAATAGTTTTATAGCTGGAATAAGTACAGCTACTCTTGATACATCACGGTTACATTGTGACTGAGTTATGCGCTTGACCTTTGACCCTAAGAGTAGGCCTACTGTGCTGTTGAGCATGTCGGCCATCGGCTTGATCAGGAGGTTCGAGCCACAGATGATTTCATAATACCTGGAAACAATAAATACATTTGTGATGCCGTTGATACTTGATATTGTGTCTGTGAAACTCATCAGGAAAAAAATTAAATATATAGCCTATAGTATATAATATAGCCTATAGGCTTACAAAAGTGTGTGTGTGTGTGTGTGTGTGTGTGTGTGTGTGTGTGTGTGTGTGTGTGTGTGTGTGTGTGTAGAATACTTTTGGCTGACCTCTGGACTGACCTGTACAGACAGACAATCAAGTCTTTCTGGTTGAGTAGGTTGGATGTCCTTTGTAACAGATCCTGTGGCCACTCAGAGAGCATTGCAAAGACAGAGGTGCAAATGGCCCATATCTCTATCTATGTAAAAGCTCTGCTTTGGCTATAGCCAGGGCCGCTGACAGGTGTTCCCAGGCTCAGGACAAAGTCTCCTGAAAGAGTCCCCCACCTTATACATAATATAATGGAGACCGATTTCTGGGGCCCCTCTCTCCCTGGGCCGGGGACAACTGACCCATTTATCTCCCCCTTGTCGGCTTCCCTGGCTATAGTTTATGTCAAAAGTAACAACCCACTAGGCTAATCATGAAAGAATAAATGCACTTAAACAATACCAAGGTTTTTTTTTAGGTTAAACGCTGGAATGAGTACAGCTTAACATTTCAAAAGCATTCAAGCATTCATTTCATTTCAGCTGATAATTGTCATATCATAGGCCAACATCACATGCAGAACAGGCCTAATAGGTCTAGCACCGCCCAGTAAAAACATACATTTTCAAAAGAAGCATTCAATTGTATGGCGTCGATTCCATGGAAAATGTCACTTATTTAGAACACCTGAGCTGGTCAGATAGAGTTATTATTATTATTATTATTATTATTATTATTATTATTATTATTATTATTATTATTCCAAGATTCTAAATTGTCATCTGGTTAATATTTCTAGCAGCTCGGATGGCAGATTTCATTGCAGTCTCAATCCAGCCGTGGGGAGAGGCGGTGTGCTCCCCTGCAAAGTGAACCCTCCTCTCGCTGTTGAAGAGCACAGTGGCATAGTCCGTCTGCTGGTAGGGAGTGTAAATAGCAAACGCCCCGAGGCTGTAGGGGTCCAGACCCCACTTCTTCACCACGCCTCCAGTGCACAGGCCGCGGATGCCCTCGCCGTGGATCTTAACCAGGTCGTTCAGCACCGCCTCCATCAGGTCATCATCCCTGACTCCCTGGAACAGCGCCGAGTCATCTGAGCATGTGTAGGAGGCCAGGAGGGCCCCTCCCTTCCCAGAGAAGCCGTGGCTGGGGTAATAGATGAAGCGAGAGGGCAAATCCGTGATGGACTTCCCGCCCCTGATGCCCTCCGTCTCCCAGAACCTCTCGCTGAAGCTGAGCACCACCTACGATATCATACCATACAATAGGACTTTATGTGTCAGTTTTCACTGAGACTCATTTTGCATTCCTGAGCAAGACTCAGTGACATGTACACATAACGTCAACAAAATTATTGCACATGTACTGTGCATGTGCAGTATAAAGCACCATCAGGTAAAAACAAAGCATGGAGCATAGGACCACACCAGCCTTCATTCACAGATAAAGGCAGGACAGACGAAACAGGCCTATGTATACAGGTGCATACATACATGCATACATACATACATACATACATACATACATACATACATACATACATACATACATACATACATACATACATACATACATACATACATACATACATACATGCGTATATAGGCCTACATACAACTCATAACTTGAGAACTTTACCTTCATGGAGTACTTCCACTACAAACATACATACAGACATACATGCATACAGTAGATACCTTGGTGGAGCTAGTGTAGTGCACAGAGCGCAGGGCCTCCATCTTGAGGTTGGAAAGGGGCGGCTGGAAGTCGACAAACAGCGTGGCCTTGGCCGAGGCGGTCATCAAGACGTAGTCTGCTGTGACGTTTGCGAGGGACGAGGGGTTACGCCAGTCTTGATATGTCACGGTTACGTTGTCATCCGACTGAGTTATGCGCTTGACCTTTGACCCGAAGAGTAATGTGCTGTTAAGCATGTCGGCCATCGATTTGATCAGGAGGTCTGAGCCTCCGATGATTTCATAATACCTGGAAATGATAAATTATTAGTTTTAGTTTGTGATGCCATTGATACTTGATATTGTGTCTGTGAAACTCATGCGGAAATAATTGAAATATATAGGCCCACAATAAACTAGATACTAGAACGAGTGACGTAGTATTCCTAGCATCCCAAGTAGAGGAAAGTAAGTGAATTTTACGTTTGTATTTATAAAGCACATCTGAAAACAGTGCAAACTGACTAAAGTACAGTGGCTAGAGCAATAATAAAAATAAATAAACAAAAAAGCAATAAAGAAGCATATTAGTGTATGTATTAGAGTGGTAAGAAAACCTTTCAATTCCAATAGACATTCCAATAGACAAAAACATCTGGGCACAGTGTACAGGGGAAAACACAGACACAATATGAAGGAATGAAATGTGGTCTTACTCAATATTGTCATTTATATCAGATTGAATGTATAGCATCTCTGTCAGGGCTGTGTAAAAGATGCTGTTCTCATTCAGGATGTCTCCTATCATTCTTAGTGCTCCTCGACTCAGGTTTGCTTCCTTCACCAAATATTCCTGAAATACAATAGTTATACGCATTCACTTTATTTATGTGACTGAAAACATAACCTCCTTGGCAGAGGTAAAAAGATGAAAATGTATACACATTTGCAAAATGTCACTACTGCAAAGGAAGACAGTGCCAGTGGTGAGCGCACAAGCACTATAATTAAATGCACATTACATTATAATAATAATACCATTACATCTGAACATCGAATTATGTTTACCTTGACAGCATATGAATCATATTTTTTCAGCACAGAATTGCAGCCAATAGTTTTTAAATCATCTCGTATCTGCAGAGAAAATGTAACACAAATAGAATATTTATTTTGCCAGAGAACAGCATGTTTCAGGGTGGTATTTTGTAAAAGTGCAATGGCTATACCAAGCCATCAGGAGAAATAAATGTGACGCTAAGTGGCTTTGGCTAGGTGGCTGGACTGGTAATCTGGCATACAGGGCATTTTCCTGGTGGACGAACAGTCATCACGGGCTGATGCTTTTGTTTTGTTTTTTTATTGTTTGTTTCGAATTTTCCCTTAGAGACAGGTTTACTAGATGGGGCGGTTACTTATTCACACAGACCAATGCAGGTTTAGATTGCATTTTGTGCTAACTAATGAAATAATCACCAAATGTTTACTTTGGTTGGGTGATCTGAAAAGGCTGAATGTAACAAATGTGGAAAAAAGTAAAAAATCAGTAAGGGGACAAATACTTTCGCATCGCACTGTATACAGTGGACTGAGCCCATCATAATTGTAGTATGGGGGTGGGGGTGAGGGGCTTGTCTACTGTATGCCAAAATGCCTGGATCGGTTTGTGATCCAAGTCCAGCTAGCTTACTAAGATAGTTTACATAGGCTACTTTGTGAACGCTAATGTTTACCTTCCCTAGTGCAATGTCGAAAAGTTGAGTGGCAGATTTGCCTGTCTCAGTGTCGTTGAGCGGGTAACCCAGCACGTCTGGGTTCTCCTTAACTGTGGAGGTTCTGTGCAGCAGCCCGTTGACATAGTAAAATGTGTTGTCGTCGTCCTGAATGAAGACATTCAGCTGGAGTCCCAACTGGGCCACCAACGTTAACAGAATCCTAAAAGAAATGTAAAAAGGGATAGATTTTCAATAGCTTTTCAGGACAAGGAGAGCTAACGCCTGTTACGTAAATAATGAATTTGTATTTTGACATATGCATTTGTATTTTTATTACGTAATATAAGTGAATTCAGGTAAATTGGGGCACTTTTTTCAATTCACTTATTTGCAAAAAAAGTGGCCCAATTTACCTTAATTCACCCCTATAGAAATAAAATGGTGTTCTGTGGAAAGAGTGCCGTAGTTTGTTCTCACTTGTGAAAACTTTGTATGGAATGACACAGTTTGGAACAGTATACTGTTGAATAGATAACTGTGGAATGGGTGTATTGTGGAATGGTGTATTGTGGAGCAACATTTTTCAAAATTGTTTGGAATAGTTTGGCATATATGGAATGGTAAAGTTTGGAATGGCATACAGTGAATTCATGAATTGTGGACTAGCGAACTGGATTGGCGAACTGTGGAATGGTGAACTGTGGATTGGCAAACTGTGGAATGACATACCAGAATGCCATACTTTAGGATACTGTGGAATGGCATAGAATGCAATGACATGGTATAAAGCGCCATAGTGTGTAGTGTGTAGTGTGTGCTCACTTGTGAAAGCTGGGGATCCGCATGGCTCCGAGCTCTGCATACCAGCCCTCCCTCTCATTCCTATAGGTTTCCACCCTGCCACCCAGCCGATGGCTCGCCTCAATCAGAGTCACCTGGTTATATCGAACAATGCCTTCAGTGAATATGGCACATTGAACAACATCTTCATCATGGTGTACCTACAAACATATTGCACTTCTAGCAAACATCCCCAATGCATATGTCACATCTACAAACTGTACCAAACATCCTCAATATATGCTTTGAGGCAAATTCAGTTAACAAAACTCAAATGAAGAACAGTCTTGGCATGCACTTGTATTTCCCCTGCCTCATTTGACATGGGACTCCCCAAAGCATTTGCCGAAAGATCTGGGAAATGTACCTTGTGTCCAACACTCTCTAAGAGTTTAGCTGCAGTGAGTCCAGCGATACCCCCTCCCACAATGGCTACATGCTGGGGGGAATTGGTGACAGGCAGACCCTTGGCCATCACCCCCAGGAGCTCCTCGTAGTCAGGGTCCTGTAAACACGCCAGGAGAGGGTCCTCCACGGAGCCCTTAACGTTCAGGATTATGACCAGCACAACAGCAACTGGAGCTGAGGAAGAGAAGAGAAAAGACGAGAAGAGAAGACAAGATAAAATGAGATGAGATGAGACAAGAACTCAAAAGGCAAGAGGAGAAGAAAAGATGAGGCGAGAAGACAAGCGAAGAAAGGACAATAGGAGAAGAAGAGGCGAGAAAAGAGGAGAAGACACGATAAGAAGACAAGACGAGACAAGAAGAAGAGAAGACCAAAAAAAAGACGAGACAAGACAAGACAAGGCAAGACAAAAAGAACAGGGATGAGAAGAGAAGAGAAGAGGAGAGGAGAGAAGATGACCAGGAGAGAAGACAACATGACCAGAAGAGAAGAGAAGAGAAGAGAAGACAAGATACAAGATACAAGATACAAGAGAAGAGAAGAGAAGAGAAGAGAAGAGAAGAGAAGAGAAGAGAAGAGAAGAGAAGCAAAGAGAAGCAAAGAGAAGCAAAGAGACATCTGTTTTAGTCAGCCCTGTACATATGTCTTGTGATGCTCATGTCACGGGGTGACTTTGGCGCGGGGAGGGAACATGGCATGCTGTCCATTGTATGTTCATCTCTCTTGGTGTGAACATGGAGGCAGCTGTATACTGTAAAGTGTTGGAACTCTAGAATGCATCAGTAGGAACTCTACAATGCATGCACCCTTTTCAAGTCTGTCCGAAAGCTTGATTTGTCTTTCTATTGAAATATAATAAAAAATGTTAATTTACATGCAATTTAATTTATAATATTCAAAATAATTGGCCTCAATTAGACGTTAGTCATAGACATTTCATACATTTTACACTAAACTATTGTGTGATTTTGGCTTTGAAACAAATCTTGACTGTTCCCCGTATTGTTTATCTGTATGTTTTGATAGGCGGATGGTGTGTAAAAGGTACTCCAATCATACATGTATATCATGAAACATTACAGCCTCCTATCGGTAAGGTTTAATATTTCTGCTTCTAACCAGCAGATGTCATTTTTTGAACAGGTTGCTATAATAAACCACCATTCCCACAATCTGTAATGGACAAGGACAATGTGTATGTCCTCGTGATTTGTCTCCTCCTGAAACAGGATCCGAGTCTGCCTTACTCACCAAAGCGACAAAACATCCAGGTATGTGACATCTTCTTCCGTAACGGTTTCACTTTGGGTGTGTAACTCCGGACGTGTGAAGAACTCTGCCATATATTGCCAAGAAAAAAGGCAAGGAGTATACAGTAAATGTCAAATATCCCTTCATGTACAGAATATGCCTTTATAATGTCACCCCATTTAACGTAAACTCATCTGTTTCATCCATTGCAGGGTCAGACAGGTAGACTCAGCAGTGAGACAGGTTATCTGATCCCGCAAAGATTGAAGAAAAAGAAAAAAAAGAAGAAACTGATCTATTCCCTATATTTTTTCTGCAGAATTGAAATAGAGGGTACACTGCTCACCGTTATCAAAGGCAGCTCCTCCATGCACGTTTGTAACCGGGTAACAATCCTCAGAAACAAGTGACAGGACTGCATAGCTTATATATAGGGCCAGCGGGGGTGACAGGGCTGCACAGATGAAGCAGGACCTGTGAAACTGGGAAAACGGAAAACGCCACAGCCGTGTGTGTGTGCGCGTGCGTGTGCAGGGGCGTAGCAGCAAATTCTGAGCCCTAGTACAAGCAGCTCCAATGGACCCCCCATCCATATACTGTATCTACATAAATCAGACTGTGTGTGGGCCCCCTATATACGTAGGGCCCTGGTGACTCAGTCCCTCCTGAACGACACCCCTGCGTGCGTGTGTGAGTGCGGTGTGGTGTGTGTGGTGTGGTGTGGTGTGGTGTGGTGTGGTGTGTATATGTATGTGCATGCGTGTGTGTGTGTGTGTGTGTGTGTGTGTGTGTGTGTGTGTGTGTGTGTGTGTGTGTGTGTGTGTGTGTGTGTGTGTGTGTGTGTGTGTGTGTGTGTGTGTGTGCATGTGGATATGCGTGTGCGTGTGTGTATGTATGTGTGTGTGTGTGTGTGTGTGTGTGTGTGTGTGTGTGTGTGTGTGTGTGTGTGTGTGTGTGTGTGTGTGTGTGTGTGTGTGTGTGTGTGTGTGTGTGTGTGTGTGTGTGTGTGTGTGTGTGTGTGTGTGTGTGTGTGTGTGTGTGTGCGTGTGTATGTGTGTGTGTGTGTGACTCCTCTTTTTTGCAGTGATAAATCTGTTCCCACGCCGGCTCCAGGTTCACCCACTCTGAACAAATCAGATTAGAGCATTGCGGCCTGTTCATTAACATACCTAATTTTCTTATCAATCAATCACAGAAAAAAACACTTTGTTAATCAAATTATTAACGCAGGGTTCATAATAACATATCAACACCAATATCCTGGTCAGTTATCGTTTGAACACCTTTGTTGTCGCTGAAGGAAGGCTTAGAGCAATAATGTCAAATAAAAATGGTGATGGCTTTCAACAAGCAACGAAAAAAAACAATAATCAAGTGCTGTTCTGCTGAAGTTTTTTTTAAAGTGATTGTTGCTCTGAGATAGATTTGTCTGAAGTTTACTTCAAATAAAAAAGATAGAAATATCTTTTCAAACGAATATCATAAAGATAGATAGGCTATATAATGATAGACTTGGGGAACAGTTGGGATTTTTCAGTGGAGATGTATATCCTGTTGTTATCTGACCTTTTGGCCTCATTACCTGGACATTAAATAAATTACAGAAAATTGAGGTAGGGCACAGAAAAGCATCCTCTATTTTAGAATGTTTCACGAGGCGATAAAACGCTTTAGTGTGAAAATGTAACAAACAGTAACACACACACACACACACACACACACACACACACACACACACACACACACACACACACACACACACACACACAAACACACAAACACACACATACACAGGGAAGCTGGCAAGGGGGGACAAAGGGGTCAGTTGCCCTGGGCCCAGGGAGATTGGGGGCCCATCATTGGGTCTTCATTACATTGAATGTATTGGGTGGGGGGGCCCTTTCATAGGACTTTGTCCTGGGCCCAGCCAAAGGTGTCAGCGGCCCTGCACACACACACACACACACACACACACACACACACACACACACACACACACACACACACACACACACACACACACACACACACACACACACACACACACACACACACACACACACACACACACAGCCCCACCGTAATATATTTGTGGGGCCCTCCCATTGACGTCCATTCATATTGACCCTAACAATAGGCCTAGCTAAAGAATGCTAATTTATACCAAAATCAAAACAATGCCCTAACCCTAACCTGTCAGTAACTAAATGTTTTTACACTTTTACGTTTACCAGTAACAACAAAACTACCTCAGCAAAGGGGGTCAAAACATGTGGGGTCCAGGATTTGGGCCCCACATGGAGTGAGGGCCCCACCTTGTTAGTGCTCCAATAGCAGTGGCATAATGAAGGTTGATTGGTGCAGTTCACACACACACACACACACACACACACACACACACACACACACACACACACACACACACACACACACACACACACACACACACACACACACACTTTGCATCCTGTATCCATTGCTTGTAGCGCCAGGGATCCGCTAGGTGGTAGTATTGAGTTTTCCCACAACCCTGTGTGTGGCACTAGAAAAGAAGAAGAGAACATTTTAGGCAAAATGTAAATAAAACAGCATCCAGTGATGCCGCTCAGAATTACGTTCAAATTGAATATATCGACATTTTATTGTTCATGACAGTCGCTTCACGAGGTAGGTGTGAGTTCTTCTTTTCTTAACAGTACACAGAGACGAAATTGATTTTGAGTTTGACAGTTCACAGTCAGGTCTGTGTCAGATACCGTTAGCTCATTGCAATGTTACCAACGTTGTATAGGTTGCTCAGTCGTCTGCAATCACGTCTAGAGTTGTTTGACATATTGATTTTCAATATCATGACGACAACGTTGAAATGGCAAATGTTCTGAAAGTCGATGTGTGAAACGTGTCAGCCTACTTCTCTCCACCGCTAATGACAGGTCAGCAGTAGCTGTACAGGATGGTGCCATCATCGGCTAGAACTTACATCTGGCAGGCTTGGCCGATGTAGTTTGACATTTGTGCATTATTCCCGGAGGTGTCAAAAGTAAAGGCAAAAGTAAATGTATGGTGTAAGTACAACACAAGCACACGAAATTGCATAGCGGTTACACTATTTACTCCAATTTACCTAATGACTGTTACTTGTTGGTACTGAAAAACACTAAAAAACTAACAAGAACCACGAATTTGCCACACGTCTGCTGATCATAAAACTAGTAGGCCTAGGTCTGCTGGTTACTCAGAATAGGCTACACTCGCTGTGTGTGTGTGTGTGTGTGTGTGTGTGTGTGTGTGTGTGTGTGTGTGTGTGTGTGTGTTTTTTAAAAAAACGTTTACTTTTACTTTTGACACCTTATTATTCCACATATTTCGACGAAGTAGCAAGTCGTGTAGTATTTAGCATGGTGTTCAGCTCCTCACCACGACTCAAGAAAGTTACTCACTGACATAATCTGTATGCATTTGGTTAGCACATATTAGCTCAGATTACTTTGCTGTCTGCAGGTTTTGCCCGGATTTGACCTACATTACTTTAATGCTGCAAATCAAAGCTGCTTTACGTTTTGAGTTCCAGGTTGCTTAGAACTCTCTGTCAAGTAAGCCAAACCAGCCAAGAGACCTGACTCAGGACTCAAGAGTTGACTGAGTTGTAGAAATCTCTTAACAAATGTAAAAATGGTTAGGTATTTCTGAAACGTTTGTTGCCATCCCTTTTCCGTCTTTGGCTTGTACTTATTTCTGCTTTTTTTCAAAACATTTTCCCCTCCTGATTGGCATTCATCTCTGGTATGCGACTCCTTTTACTTTTTCGTTTTATTTTATCCTTTCATTGTCAACAGGTGCTCCATCATGAACTCTCCGGTTGACCCACTAGCTCCATCCCCATCTCAGCCTCCAGCCCAGGCCCAGGCCCAGGCCCAGGCCCAGGCTCCTTCAGGGGGCTTAGGCGCCATGCTGACCCAGAAGCGTCTGTTTGGCATCGGAGCCTTCCTGGGCTGGATAGTGCTCTTCCACCTGATGGTGAATGTGTGGCTGCTGTGCGTCTTCACCAGCCTGCTGGTGGTGCTTGGCGCCTGGGTGGCCTCGCAGGTGATCCTGGACTCTGAGCGCGTGGTCCATCTGGAACGCTTCTTCACCCTGGAGCGCATTGCCTCCTCTGAGGAGAGCGAATGGCTGCTGGACCGCGAGATCGAGAGCACTGTGGCCAAGATCATCCGCGACTTTGTGTCGTCGTGGTACGGCACGGTGTCCTCGGAGCCGGCGTTTGAGATGGAGGTGCAGAGGGCCATGATCGCCATGGCAATGGAGCTGAAGCTGCGTAGCATGAAGGTTGACACCAAAGTGTTGACGCAGAGGGTCCTGGACCTGTTCGGGGGCCACCTGCAGAGCTACATAAAGGCCAAGCAGAACATGGTGAAATCACAACAACAACAACAAAAACAACAAACAAAGCAAATGCAGGAAGATGGTGGCTCCCATGACAGTATGTGGGAGCTCTACTGCAAAGAGAGTCCACCTCACCCAGCCGTGCAGAGCTCAGCGGTGGAGGTGAACTACGCCCGGGCTATAGTCGACCTGCTTCTGCACGTGCTCGTGCCGCCGCCACACCTGGAAACGCGGACGGGGAGGTTCGTGGTGGACTAAATTAATCAAAAATTTCGATTTTGGGTACGACGATTAAAAATCATGGGAATGACTATTTAATTGTGATCGCACAGGGGGTTAGTGACCTGCCTTCAGGCGTCCTTGGAGCCAGACTATTTTGACCGACTGGTATTTCTGGCCAAAAATCTGAAGGCCCGCCTAAGCTTTATGCTTTTGCATAATTATTACAATTCAATTATGTGGTTCATCCCTTATATAACACATTCTTGGTATATTTCATTTAATGATTTTATTTTTGTGCAAAGCAGCTTTACTTGACTTGTAAGCTTTCGGTCCTTAGACCTTCATCAGGCAAAGTTTTTATACAGAAATTTCTACTGAATCCTGCACCTTCTAAACAGATGAGCGGTGGCCTATCACAACTTAATTTAATGATTAAAAAAAACATTCTGCCCCACATTCAGGTTCGTGGTGGGGGAGTTGATCACCTGCAATGTGCTGCTACCGCTCATCTCCAAGCTCTCCGACCCAGACTGGCTAAACATGAGCATCGTGGAGATCTTCACCAGGTAGGGTGGCTGGACGATATGACCATATACAGTGTATCACTGTGTTCACTGTAATATAGCGTTAGTTTGTTGTAAAGTGACAGTTTTGTAGTTGTTGTGTTTGTGGCATTGGTGTTGGGTTTTGAATGTAGGAGGATTCTGGCAGAGGTTTTGGCAGAACTTGGCAAGTTTCCCAGCATCTCAAGCCAGAACCATGAGTAGGGCTGGGGGACATGACGATATAAATCGTTATCGTGATAGAGGAGAAAGGGTAGACATTTTCGCATGGTTTCTGTCGTGATAAACCAACTTTATCCATTATTACAGGTAATATACAATGTAATATAATTTAACAACATTTCGTGTATTCATTATGCTCTATAAGTTCGTGTAACTGTAAAAAGAAGAATTAAAAGATTAGTTTTAAAGAAACATGGTTTTGTGATTCGACACATTAACGAGGAACGAAAGAGAACAACTGAAAACATAATTGTGGTATATCATGATATATATCGTTATTGTGATATAAAGTAATCCATAGCGAGATGTATGTTTTTTTCCATATCACCCTCCTATCCCTATCTCCAGGTCTGCAGATCCCGTCGTGACACCAGCTAGTAATAACCCGCCTGTAGAGCCTCCAGCCATGAAGCCTTCTGCAACACGCGAGGCCCACAAGGTCCTCCCTCCCACCCCCAAGAAAGCAGCAACGGTTCCTCTCATCCCTCTCAGACCAGCCGATAAGACAGACGGACTCGGTAATGTCGAAATCGCGACTGTTGTTGAGACACCTGCTGTGGATGTCAAGGACTCCGCAGTGATCACCAACTCCCAGCAGTTCAGCAACAGTGAGGAGGTGGAGGCCGCCCGGCCCGCGTTAGACTTGACCGAAGGACCCGCGCTCATAGTGCGCCGGCCCATGGACTTCCTCCGGCCCGGCAAGTCCAACCCCTTCTACCAGGAGAATGATTCGGACCTGGATTCACCACTCCTGGACGGACGCAAGGGCTCCACCGAGTCCCTGGTGCTCATCAGCCCCATCCATGACGTCAACGGCCAGACCAAAGACGAGGTGTTGGCGGTGGACGCGGTGGCAGAGCTGGAGGAGGGGGTGGAGGAAGGGGTGGAGGAGAGAGCAATGGGAGATGGGATGGGAGAGGAGGAGGTGGACGAGGAGGAGGAGGAGGAAGGGGGTGACGTGGCAGAGTTTGCGGGGACCAGTTGTCCAGAGGTCTCCTTTCCCCCCAAAGTCCTGATTGGCTCCAAAGAAGGGCGCAGAGGCTCGGTGTCTGCATCGGACATGGGGTCCCGGACAGAGGAGTCGTCTAGCTTCTGCAACCTCCATGAGCTGGACTCTGAGTGCCCGTCTGTGGAGAGAGGCATGCTGAGCCTGGAGGTACCCGGGATGGAGACTGTGGCGATGACCAGCCCCAATGAGCTGGCGGTGCCCACCCCTCTCCTGGCATCCTCGCCCTCTACAGGTCAGGGTTTCCCTCACCCGGGTCAATGACGTTTTACACCGGGGACACATGCACGTGAATTTGGCCAAGCGAACTTTGCCATTCATTCCTCTGAGGGAGGCAAGAGAACAGGAGCGAAGCGAAAATATTGGGCCAAGTTTAACATTATGGAAATGAGGAGTGAATGTCGTTTGCGGTGTCCAATCAAATAAAAAAATAGCTTCATTCAATTTGATTCACGACGACGACCTGTTGACCATTTCGTTGTCAGAATAGAACACTGAATTTCGCCTCTGTTTGCTTCGCTCGTTTCGCCTGCATGTGTCCCTGACGTCAGTAGTAGCACACGGCAGGTGGTGTAACCACAGCTAATACCCCTATTGTATGGATTACATCTTTTTTTCAGTGAATTATCTAAGAGGCATATTCATTGCAATACATTTATTCATAATTCATTTACGGGCATGAGCTGTGGATGTACCATTTGAGCCCAAAACAACGTCATGAACCCACCCACACTTTATAGTTGCCATAGATGGCCATAGGGCGCTTTTGCACACCTCAGTTTGATTGAGTAGAGTAGAGAGTAGTAGAGTATCATTTATTGATCCCGAGGGATCGGGTGCGTTGGGTATAACCATTGGTTCAAAGTAGTAGACATGTATATCCCACACACTGTCCATAATGGATGGTGTGGGACATTTCTCTATTACTGTACTTTGAACCACCTTGATGACAAACAACTCCCACCTTGTCTTCAGATAAAGATTTTGTACTGCCAAAGTGATTTCTAAAGCTGCTTTACAAAATGTATTATAAAAAAGTCTATTTTTATAGGGTTTAATAACATACTGGTATTTCAAAGGAAACTGCACAATATAGTCTTTAGAATCATGATAGTCACATGATACCGGCTAATCCCCATTCCACCACACCACCCACTCACCATGACTACAGAGGTGTCAAAAGTAAAAGTAAAAGAAAAAACACTGTTCCCTCCCATCACAGGTAACCAGTAGTCGTGTGCACTTGTCTTACGATCAGCTGACTCTCAGCTGGCTTCTTGTTAGGTTTATAGTGTTTTTCAATAACAACACTGTCTATCTACGTCATTAGGTACAATGGCGTATGGTGTAACAGCTATGTAATATAATGTGATAGTGTTGTACTTGCACCACGAATGAATACTTTTAGTTTTACTTTTGACCTCTTTTACCTTGACTAACCCAATTGTTGTGTGGGAATGGCTGCAGGTGTTGGCTTGATGCCGTCTGGCTCGTTCACCTTTGACCCCTTGTGTAGTCCGGAGGGTCCCGTGATCATCCAGAACCTGCGCATCACTGGGACCATCACGGCCAAGGAGCACCGAGGCACCGGGTCACACCCCTACACACTCTACACCGTCAAAGTAAGCACACAAAGGTTATCTTAGTGCAGACCCACATCATCAGTATTCTTTATGTGGTAATTTCAATCTTTGCATTTGAAACTATTATTTTCTTTTCAATGAAATTTTATGTTGCTCATTTCAATTGGGTGGAATATGAGTTTGTTCCTGTAGCTCATGCTTCAAATCTGTCTTTCTGTTTGAACTTGATTATTCTGTTCTAGTATGAAACTAGTATGGAACCTGAAAACCCGTGTTCTGTGGCATATCACATGGTGAACCGCAGATACAGCGAGTTTCTAAACCTGCAGACCAGGCTGGAGGAGAAACCGGAGTTGCGAAAGATCATCAAGAGTAAGAGATGAGACTCACGGAAAGTACTCAAGTGATGTACTTGAAGTGTGTTGCACTCTGATTATAGCATTTGGTTTGTGTCATTGTTCTCAGTACAACTCACTACAGAAGTTACGCATTGTATACGCATTGTAAAACCTTTATTAGGGGCTCTAGGCCCAATAGGTGGACATACAACATATACTACATACAATAGAGAGAAAAACAATGAAGCATAAGAATATCATCAGTTTATCAGCCATGACAGTCTTAAAATGTCGCCATACCAATGCTTTCTCATATATGATTGATATCTGACAGAGCTGGATTTGGGTCTTGGGAGGATTATTATAATTCAGTTTTGAGAATTTTCCAGACGACTCATGAACTTAAACATTAGGTTCCTCAAGACAGCCTGTCTAAAGTGTTCTCTATACTTCAATGTCCTGTTGCAGATGTTAAAGGGCCAAAGAAGATATTTCCGGATCTCCCATTTGGAAACATGGACAGCGACAAGGTGGAAGCCAGAAAAAGTTTGCTTGAGAATTTTCTGAAGGTTTGGCACTTTCCATGGCATTTCCGCGCATACTGTATTAACAACAACAACAACAACAACAACCTGTATTATAACATTTTTTAAGGGAAAAAAATGATTGTGTATTGTGATGTGTGACAGTGCATTATCTTAAATACTTACTTAAATACTTTCAAATCAGACATGAGCTCTAACACACAAACTTGATTGCTCTCTTTTTGTGGCCCTTTGTCTTTCACCAGCAACTGTGTGCCATACCAGAAACAGCAAACAGCGATGAAATGCAGGAGTTTCTTGCCCTTAATACAGACGCGAGGATCGCCTTTGTGAAGAAGCCCTTAATAGTGTCTCGGATAGACAAGGTGTGTGATGTGGCTCTTCATGCTCATAGTCCTAATCATGGATGCTCCATGGGGCAGCCATGGCCTAATGGGTAAGGAGATGGGCTTTGGATCAGAGGGTTGCAGGTTCAAATCCCAACCTTCCACTCCCTACCTCACTCCATGGTTGAAGTGCCCTTGAGGAAGGCACCTAATCCTACATTGCTCCAGGGACTCTAACCAATACCCTGTAAATGATCATTTGCTGTGGATAAATGCGTCAGCTACATGTAATGTAATGTAATGCACCTGCTGACCTCATACAGAAACATCTTTAAGCTCAAGCAATTGGACATGGCAACCTGGCCCACTACCCAATACATGCACATAATGTTGTTTGTTTGGCGCCATCTGCAGACTACTCACTACACTGCAGACAGACATACGAACAAAAAGACTAACAGACAGGGTCACTGCAGTGGCCCAACCCAGTCCCCTATGGTGGGCAGGTAAAAAGAAGTCTAGCCACTTATAATGAAACTCCTTGGACCTCATACAGAGCATTATGTTCAAAAGGACCAGTGCTCTCTCTCAATACATTCGGTATTACAGCATTCTAGTACAGAATCTTAAGCTAATTTTCTTGTTTTCTTTTGGTGTGTCCCTCTCTGACTAGATGTTTTGTTCTTGTGGTATCCTTTTGTAATGCGACAGATTGTGATGAACGCCATCGTGGACACGTTGAAGACGGCCTTCCCTCGCTCAGAGCCCCAGAGCCCCACGGAGGACATGGACGTGGAGACGGACGGGAAACTGGACAAGAAGTCAAAGTAGGACATGTGTACACGTCACTTCAAGGGCTTTCACTGGCTTTGAGGCCAGCCATGATGAATGAGTGAAGGAATGAAGAAATGAAGATATGACTGAATTAGGGCTGTCAAATTGACCATGTTAATCACGATTAGATTAATAAATGTTTGAATCACAATGAATGTCTTAAATTTACGATTAGTTTCAAACCTTTTGTCATTTTATGGTGAACATACACCACTAACATGGGCCATCACATGAGCAGAAATGACACCATATCTTAATGCACCTTCTCAAAAAAGCTAGCACAGCCCATGCTTGTTCACTTGTCAATTTTTGTGACATGTGCACGCCAAGCCCGGCATAGTTACCGAAGTAGCCAGCCACCGTGCTGTATTTTCAGAACTGTGCCGTCTGCTGCTTATGATCGAACTGCAATTTGTTGATGAGTTCATCTGGTCAGAAATATTTTTTTTGCGTTTTGGGTTTTACGCTGCAGTATTTATTCATGAAACACCTGCAAATAGCCTGTTAAAAAAGTCATTTTGGGAAAATGAGCCCTAGAAAGCATGAATAAAAATATGAACAAACAAGACAGATAATATCCTTTTTGTAAGGATTCTACCAAGTTTCGTGTAATATAATGTCAATATCCTCTGTCGATGTGCAGGTCTCGTCTGAGGTTCTCCAGCAAGACAGCTCCTGCTCTGATCGTCACTGACATCATGCCTAAAGTACTCTACTGCTTTGATGAGCAAAGCACGGTATGTAGACACATCAGATGTACACTATATTATCAAAACTACTCGCTCACTTACATATGAACATAACTGCTATCCCATTCCTAACCAATTACCAAATACAGTGTATGTACAGTGTATACAGGTAGATATTTCAGATGCTTGTTTACTAACGTTTATCAGGAATGTAATACACAGAACTGCAATATTTGCAATGTAGCACCCTTTTCAAATGTGCGTATGACCCTTTTTTCTCACTGAGACTAAGGTTTTGTGGTTGTGTGAATGAGTTAGAAAGAGATGGAGATTGTGACAAAATCTTTTGCTTCTCTATGATGAGCTTTGCATTTTGAAGATGGAGAAGATATTTGTAACAATATCTATTTAGTTGTAGAATCACAGAATCGCTGAAAGTCACAGGTTTACAGATGGGTCAATTATGTTTAGTAGTAGCACACGTCATGGTGGTGCAACCAGGACTATTTGGCACAATTGTATGTTTTTAGTGGATTATTTAAGAAGCATATTCATTGCAGAACATTAGTTACCAATTACTAATTAATTCATAGGCATTAGCTGTATCACTTGACACCTGAGCCCTATGTTTGTGCAGGTGTTTCATGGTCTGTCGGTGGATGGCCTGTGTTTGTGTAGGTGTTTAATGGCCTGTGTTTGTGTAGGTGTTTAATGGCCTGTGTTTGTGTAGGTGTTTAATGGCCGGACAGTGGATGGCCTGGAGGCCTTCATCGAGGAGCAGGAGGCTCTGGCAGCCCAGGCCAGCTCGCAGGAGGCCACGGCCAGAGGAGAGGGCGGCCTTGCCGTGAAGCAGGGGGAGACACTCAAACCGGGTGAGGACTGAGGCTTACATGCTTAACGCTCATTATGTCTAACTGTTAAATCAAGTCCTAAGTTTTTATTTTGTTTCAGAATCGTTTTATCCTTTACCTGCTATGTTATGATGGTGTAACTTGAAGACTGAAGTTAAACCATCAAAACTTCTGGGCCTGGGCCTGGCAGGTAAAGGATAAAACTTATATGTCTGAATCAAAATAAATAATTAATACTTGACTGTACTGTGAAGAATCAGACATGGACCTCCCGCCCTCTAATTTTGTTTGTGACCTTGTGCTAAAGCGAGGCCTTGCCTCCATGGTGAAAAACAATAACAATAGTGTTTCCACACTGTCAGCCTAGGCAGAACCAATTTTGCGGCTTTTGCACATTCAACATCCTGACTGTAAATGAGGAAATGACCTTTGAATTGTGTGTCTGCATAATATTTAATAAAACTTCTATCATCAATAATGTCATGAGGCCACAAGCAAAAGGAGAGGACGGTAGGTTATATATTGACTTGGACCTTGGGTTTTTGTGTGCAAAAAGTCTGACCATTAAAGGTGCACTGCGTAGGACGGTGGCCAGAGCAGGTATTGCAATGATGCTGCTCATTGAAACTGTGTTGTCTACTGCCAAATTTGATCTGTTCATGAATGTTTACTAAATAATTAAATAATATTTACTAGTATGACCAAAAGTACAGTTCGTTTTCCAGCTCTGAAATGAGTGCAGTGTATGGTCACAAAAGAGGAGAGTCTTTACTTGCTTCTTGAAGGGAGTGGGACTATCCTAGTGTTGTTGCTTGTGGAAGTTAATTCCACCACTGAGGGACAGTGACAGAGAACAGTTTTGACTGGGAATGCTTAGAGTGAGCAGAGGGCATGCCGGCACGGCTAGGCGGTTTGTATTGGAGGAGCTCAGTTCTTTGCCATGGCTAGTTGCACATAATGATGTGTGTTCGGCACAACCCACATCCCACACACGACAGGCAGACAGGCAGGCAGGCAGGCAGACAGGCAGGCAGGCAGACAGGCAGGCAGGCAGGCAGACAGGAAGGCAGGCAGACAGGCAGACAGGAAGGCAGGGTCATTGCCATACCTGGCCCAACTCCCTCCGTTGGGGAAGATAAAAAGGCCAACTGATCCAAGTCATGTGCAAACACTCCAAAAAGCTGACAGACAGAACGTAGTACAGCACAGTGTCCTATCCAGCCATGCACAGGCAGCACGTGACTAATAACTTTGAAACGGTTAGTGATTCAGGTCGGTGTAACAGCTAGGGATGGATTATGACTCCATGGGCCACTGAACCAGACCACAAGAAAGGCCCCCCTCAATGGGGAAATGATTCAGAGTTTTAGGTCAGATTTGAGAGTCTATGTTGTTTGGGGGGTAGGGGGGTAGTTTTTGGGTGTTTTGGGGGATAGCCCCACGAGAAATGTTGTTAAAAGTGCGATTTTAACTCAATATGAGGATGGAAATATAGAAGCTTGTGTTTCAGGGCCCTCTTGACTCTTGGGCCCCTGGGCTTGGGCCCGGTTGGCCCTACAGTAATCTGTCCTTGTTTACAGCAGAAGGGGAGGGGTAGTCCTGTCAATCAACACTGTTTGCCGTTTCTGTAGACGCCACTTACTGGCATGGACACGAGCACACCTGTAGAAGGGGAAATCCATGAATGGCCATACACACACACACACACACACACACACACACACACACACACACACACACACACACACACACACACACACACACACACAGACACACTAGTCGATCAGGACCTGGATGGTGGTATATATTGTTGAATTTCCAAATCGACCGAGTGGTGGAAGACCCACTGGCGCCAGCTTTAACCGTTGACTGACTCATTAGACGTACGCTTTGTTGCTGTAAATCAGCTATACACTGTCAGTCCTTACACTGAGTCAGATGTCATGGCTTGGTGGCTCACAGCAAGACACAGCTGCAAAACACAGCACTACTAAGATGTATAAACTGTGTAACTATACAGTAAATACACTGTATTTATATATGTTTGTCTTATTTTCTGTCTAGATTGTATGTACATATCAAAAGGTTAGTATTGCATACCATTAAGGGTTCTGAGTCTGATGATTTTTTCATTGTTTTATTTATTTTATACAGCATATAAATAACAGCTTAACATGCCACGTCCCATATTATGATTGCAGTTTTTTGTCTTTTGCTCTGTGCATTTTTTCCCCAGATATTTTGTTATTAATCAGATTTGTCTTAATTTAGTTGTAACAGAATTAGTTGTAGCATCCAAAAAAGGAAAAGAAATAGAAAAAACATTTGACATCTTCATGAAAAGAACAGGTCAAATCTTTATTCATTTTTCATTTTTGAACACTAGAGGGCGATATAGTCACACACCAAGCTGAGCTGTACTGAATGCATCTCAATAATGGGCACTAACACGAAGATACTGAAAGACACAAAAATCAATTTCAGTGTGTGGAGTGCCACCTGTCCTCAGAAAGGGCCTTGGCTCGTTCTTACATAATTCGGCATTGCAATTCTACATGTCAGACAAGAAAACATTCATGCCAGGAAAAAAAAAGAATCAACATGTTGATATGTAGCAGCATGTTGTCAATATATACGCAGGTAAGGCAGGAATTAATTAATATATGTGCATTGTGTGTGCGCGTGCGTGTGTGTGTGTGCGCGTGTGTGTCCCTTCCTCCGTGTAGCAGTGTGTGAGTCGTGTGTGAGTGAGGTGGCTCTGGACCTGCTGTGCCTGCTGCTCAGGGAGCAGTGTAGCTGGCTCTGCCAGGAGAACACCCAGAGGGCCATCAGACTGCTGTTCGGCACACTCATCGACAGGTATACACACACACACACACACACACACACACACACACACACACACACACACACACCGTCTTTTCACCTCCTTAACAACACACAACAAATATCATGAAATCATTACAAGACTCTAATATATTAGTATTATTATAATTATAATGTAATTATAGTTATTATACAAAGATTGTCATGAACTTTTTTCATATGTGATAAAATACAAATTACGGTACTTTCTAAAGCATGGAATTAATTCTCCATTAATAAGGAAAGGTGTAAGATTTATCCTTAATCCTCCCCGATAATCTTCTTTGAGTCTTCAAAATTGTGCATGTCAACAACACCCGCTGTGTTAGGCCTATGTTAACTGTTAGTCTTACATTTAAAAATAACATAGCCTAGGCCTACTATTGCTTAAAGCAATTGAGTATCATATTTTCCCAGTTTAGGGAAATATTTTTTTTGGGAAGAAGAAATTAATTGCCTGTCCCAAATAGCCGCCTGTCTCAAATATTCGCCTGGTCTCTCACGCGATTCCCGGGCTATTATTTGGAAATTTACGGTATATCCACATTTTGTCTACTTTGGAGTAACAAACCATAGTGTGTAGCCTCTTTGTGCAGATTGGCCCACTGACCCGTTCCCTCGTTGCTGAGAAGCCTCAACATACAGCATAACAACATTGCTATGACATTACAGAGAGCCTTAAGTAACGGATTAAGACTTGGTCATTACGTTTTTGAAGAATTTAAGGTTATAACATAGGCTCTGCACATAGCGGATAATAGGGTAGGCACAGGCTGAAGGGAACCTTGTCTGTCAACCTGAGCAAAGTGGTATTTTATTTTCTCCTCTCCCTGTATTCCTGGCCTGAGGGAATGGCACGTTCCAGACATGAGACTTCTCCTACCGGCATTATTCCAGCTCTTATCTCTTGGCGTTCCAGGCAGTTGAAGTGGGAGTTCAACAACCAGAGCAACCGCGGCATTTTAGCTGATTTTAGCGAGGTGTTCTGATACCAGACAAACGAGACAATATAACGATTATTTCAAGAGTGCGCTACATTCATGTTGACACAGTGTCACGCTATAACATGAAGAAGATGTTGAGCCAAAATGACTCTGTCTAAAACAGCTGCACACAGAGAGAAATAAAGTTTAGCTTATTTATTGACATTTTAAAAAGTGTCTCTGTGGGCGCCGCCATTAAATTATTATTATTTTGAGGTGGGAGTAGTGCGAGTTCCTCCCAGTTCGCTAGTAGGAGTCCTCACTTTGACTGGCATTCCAGTGCGTTTTGCTTACTAGGAGGTAGGAGAAGTCCCATCTCCCACTAGTTTGGATTGGGCCTGGAATGCGGCATAAGTCTAGACTTCCTTCCCAGTGTCAAAGGTCAGACAGTGTTCACACCTTAGCAGTCCTTTGGTCCCGTTGATCACCTGGTGCTCTCTCATCTGTCTCCTTCGTAAATCCTGCACCTGCATTGCAGGGCTGGAAAAACTGGATTGAGAAAGTGAAAGTCCTGCCAACACAAGTGGTTGCAGTAGTTAGCACATCAACCTGGCTCAAGGGGTATGGTAATTAGGGTCAGCTGTTTCAAGGAATTGATTGAAGAGAAATACAGTATGCCACAGGGTTTTTGACTTTCTGAACCTGGAATATCCAACCTTGTCTACATAATACACATGCCACACACCCGGTAGCTGTATATAGCTGTGAAATATTCTAGACAAGTTTATTTGTATTGGACGTTCAGATGAATTGCTTATTGCTCCAAGTGCATGTCTTGGCAAGGCTTCAGTCTACTGTTCCATCCCACTTCTTCTTCAGTTTGTTTTTTTTGACAATTCCTTCTAAGATGTGTATTTGTTTTACAGTCATAACGGTGGGTAAGCTGGAAATGTCCTCGCTGTTTACCGCTCAAATAAATAATAAACTAATAAAGCCGTAAAAAGTGGAGCACCCTGAAGGTCTGTCTGTGCAGGTGTGCAATACATGGTTGGCATTCGGTACCTCGGAAGAATGAAGTCACTGTGCCACCTGTGGCTGGCATAGCATAGCTTGGCAACCGACAGGGAAGGGAAGGGTCTTTTTTTCCAAACAAGGAACAGGGAAGAAGTTTGGTGGTGGCAGCCCCAGCTTAAAAAGATAAATAAAACTATGAGCTGGTCTGGGTGGGGGGTTGGTTGGTGGCAAGCTGGTGTGACACACACACACACACACACACACACACACACACACACACACACACACACACACACACACACACACACACACACACACACACACACACACACACACACACACACACACACACACACACACACACACACACACAGGAGGGAGGGAATGAATGCTATTGGCCCGGGAAAGAGGAAGTGGCAGGAGAGGGAATGCGCTCACCAGTTTGATAATTACACTGACTGGCCTACAAAGCCAACAGACGGCAGCTTCTTTCCTGGTGGCGCTGCGGCAGTCATTCTCAAACTGTGGAGCGGCACAAAGTGGTGGGCCCTGGAGATATTCCATGTGGCAAAGCCACCAGACAGTAGACACTTCTGTTCTTATGGTGCTACACGATAGCCTGTGTGCACAATTTTAATATACACGCAGCAGGCAGGGCCGGATTATCCATAAGGGCTAGCGGCACAGTGCCCAGGGGCACCATCCATTTTTGACCAGTGAGGGGGCACCACAAGACACAAACTTGACAAATATTGTTTATAAAGGGGGCACCACTGAGATACAGTGCCCGGGGGCACCACATAGGCTTATTCCATTGACGCCTAAAGCAACTGCAAGAAAGGGTGCTGAATGCCTGTGCTCTTTTTAAGAAAAGCTGTCCTCAGCCTATATAAACCTAAATATCTCCGCTTCTGAAGCACATAATAATATGCACTGAGTTGCATTTAAACGCTAAGACCCTCATCTTCCATTAGAATGTGTTCATTCATCTCAAACAAACAGAGATTTTTAATAATGTTGTCTCAAATCTCATGAGCCTGAATGTTGCGTAATGCAGCTCCAGGCGCCAAGGCATCAATCATCAGGCATCACTGGGTTAATACGGTCCTGCACGCAGGGCTCTACTTTATTTTTTTCATCACCAACCAAAATGGCTTGTAGATGATAATCTTACCAACAAACACGCACTAGTTGGTCAAGGTGGTTAGTAAGGTTTCGTGTGTGTGTGTGTGTGTGTGTGTGTGTGTGTGTGTGTGTGTGTGTGTGTGTGTGTGTGTGTGTGTGTGTGTGTGTGTGTGTGTGTGTGTGTGTGTGTGTGTGTGTGTGTGTGTGTGTGTGTGTGTGTGTGTGTGTGTGTGTGTGTGTGTGTGTGTGTGTGTGTGTGTGTGTGTGTGTGTGTAGATGGCTGGAGGTGCAGGTGTGTAACCTGACCTGTACGCAGTACTGGGTGACGTACCTGCGCGTGCTGCAGGAGGCCGTGTGGCCCGGTGGCCGCCTCCCCCTCTCGCCCCGCCCACAACGCTCACCTGAGCAGCAGAAGGACACGCGCCGCCAGTCCCTGGTCAGCCTCATGGACCTGCTCCCAGGTCAGTTGGCACATCATGCTCAATGTAATATACTGTAGTGTACTGTGCTTACTCTGCTCCCAGGTCAGTTGGCACATCATGCTCAATGTAATATACTGTAGTGTACTGTGCCTACTCTGCTCCCAGGTCAGTTTGCACATCATGGTGTATTGTACTATAGTACCCCTACTCTGCTCCCAGGTCAGTTTGCACATCATGCTTAATGTAATATACTACATACCTACTCTGCTCCCAGGTCAGTTTGCACATCATGCTTACTGTAATAGGTCTAGACTACAGTATACCTATTTTGCACATCATGCACCTCACATTTAAATACACTATAGTCTCTCGTCAGCCTCATGGACCTGATCCCAGGTCAGTAGAGTAGAGTAACATCTATGTATGGATCCCAGATCAGTTAACAGATCATGCTTAACCACATTTAAAAGCACTACTGTAACGTACTATGCACAGTACTCTGCTCCCACGTCAGTAGAGTCGTGTAACATTCATTAATCCTGCAGGAAATTAAGGTGTCTCCTTGTAGCATACATAGGTATACCATATGCAAGATATTAAACACATTATTTACACAACATACTGTATTATACACTTGAAACCTATAGCTCACACTTGTATACATTTAACACAGTTAATACAGTAACTTAACACAGTTGACACATCATACTTAATCACATTTAAATGCACTGTGACTGTACGGTCCCTCCTCATTAGTGTCACGGTGCAGCTGCCTTGTCAGTTGACACATCATGCTTAATCACATTTAAATACACTGTACAGTCACTTAGAAAAATGATCAAACTTAACTTCAGTGGTTACTGTTGAGACAATTTGACAATCATGTTGACAATCATGATTCAAGCATACTGTAAGCTGCACTATGGCCCAGCTCCCAAGCCAGAGATATAATGTCATATAATGTAATGTGTGCCTTGGCCAAAATTCAACATATAAGAATTCCTTCATCCTTAATGCTATACAAACACAGAACATTAATTTCTCAAATGACTCTCTCTCTCTCTCTCTCTCTCTCTCTCTCTCTCTCTCTCTCTCTCTCTCTCTCTCTCTCTCTCTCTCTCTCTCTCTCTCTCTGTCTCTGTCTCTCTCTCTCTCTCTCTCTCACACACACACACACACACATAATAATTATAATGATATGCTCTCTGATCGGGCAACCATGGTGTAATGGTTAGGGAGTTGAACTGTAGATCACAGGGTTGCATGTTTAATACCCACCCTTATCAATCCCTTCCCCTCTCCATGGCTGAAGTGCCCTTGAGCAAGGCAGCTATCCCCAAACTGCTCCAGGGGCCGTTACCAGTACTCTGTAGTAATTGTTATTCACTTTGGATAAAAAGCATTAGCTAAGTGTAATGTAATGATCACAACCTGCTTTAGCCCCGTAGAACTGTTTCCCATGTCAGTCACTTACCACATTGTGCAAGTCTGTTTTCCTAAGACGTTCACATTTCTCATGATGCGTAAAGGTAAAACAACATGGTGAATGGAGACAGACGTCCACAAACAAACAAAACACAGCCTGTCTGTCAAGTTTTGTGATGCTCTAGCTTTCAGAGTTTTCTGATTGAACAGTTTTCTGTTGAAGTCATTGTCTGTGGAAGTCATGTCTGTAACTTTACGTGTCAGGAAACCATTTGCATACGATTATTATAACACGATTCTTGGGAAAAGACTGGTTTCCACTTTGACAAAACAAAAACAAAATGTGGATGAATTTGGTGGAAATTTTCCTAGCCACTTGAGAATTTCAATTGATGGAGTAATTTGTGAAACAAAGGGTTTATTTATAACATATCTTCAAAATAAGAGCACAAGGCCAGTATACAGTAGCTAATGCCACTATTGTATAGATTAAATGTTTTTTTTTAAGCGGATTCTCTTAGAAGCACATTTATTGCAGTACATTCAATTACCAATTACTATTTAATTTATGGGCATTAGCTGTACTTGTACCTACCACTGATGTTTGAGCACACAAAAGTAGTTTGACCCAGAAGTATTTGTAAGGGCTTGTTATGCCTTTATTGAGGACAGTGGAGATTACGACAAGAAGAGACTGGAAAAGAGCAATGAAACTGCCCATGTTCTTCTTCTCCCCAGACATGGTATCTGATGTGATGGGTGCTGAGAAGTACAGGCTCTCATGGCAGACAGTACTGGACTCCCTACAGAACCAGCACATAAACAGGTGAGAGACAGACACAGACCAGAGGTCACTGCAATGGGGTGGCTACGTGTGACTGTGTTTCTTTCTGGTTGGCTAAGAGTGTGTGAGAGAGTGGGCATGAGCTCCAAAAGGCCTTAGCAAAGATCCCACTAGTGGATTGAAATCTCAGAAAAAAGGAAAAAAACGGAAGCGCTGCTTGGATCTAGATCTTTTGACACGTGTGCTCTAACAGTGAGTGGATAAAGGTGACAAAGACCTTGTGGTCAAAACACGTCGGGCAGTCTATTTGCCTTTGAACAAGTCAAAAATAAGAAAACGGGGTGCCACAGTTTCCTGCTCTTAATTTTTTGATAGTGGATTGGAATGTTGCAGTTTGTTTAATGAAATAAAGTTTATTGTTTTTGGGCCTCATGTCTAGTGTGCGTACCGCTCTCTCACATTGTCTACTACTATTGTCTGGCACCTGGATTATTGATTTTGTGGATACGCACACCCCAACCTCCAAATGGCAAACAGAGGGGGCATTAACTCTCTCAGAGCCAGCACGGAATCAGGTGAGTGAGTGACAGACTGGCAGCCCAGTCAACACTTACATTTTCTCTGTGAAATGATTTAAAGGTGGGCTGTGCAGAACCAGCTCCTAAACAGGAGAGAGACAGACAGAGGCCACCACAATGGGATTCTCTTGTCTGATTGGCTAGTAAAGAGCTTTCAAGGGGAATTCCGGCCAGTTTCAACATGAGATTGTACTGCTCATGCTACCTTTTACGTGTCAGTAGTACCAAAAGGTGCAGAATTTTTGCTTTGCCCTTTCAAGGGTCAAGGGTAGTGCGAGGAATACAACTGTATGTCGAAATTGGCCTGACTTCTCCAATCAGGACATACAGTACATTCCCTACATAAATTCCCTACAGAACCAGTAAACCAGTACATACAGTTGAGGACGATATTATTAGCCCCCCTCTTGAAATTAGACATTTCTCTTGATTTCTCAGTAAGAATGACCATTATTAACCGTTTCTGTTATTCTGGAAACAAACACACTGATGGAGATAATGTTCAATGAGTTGAATTTGGATTTTTCTATTGTTACGATGAGTTTAAACAAAAAAGGGCAAAAATGACAAGGACAAAATTATTAGCCCCCTGATCATTAATAGTCAATATGGCGCCATTTATGAACCAAAACTGACAACAGGCTCTGATAAGTTGCTACCTAGGTTGGCACATGCCCCACTAGGGATTTTGGCCCATTTCTTCACTGCAAAGTGTTCTAGCTGGTCCAAATCGCATGGATGCTGAGCATAGACATTAACCACAGACTCTCAATCGGATTGAGGACTGGACTATGAGCGGGTGATTCCAATATTATGGTTTTAGTGTCCTTGAAGAACCTCTGAACTAATCTAAATGTATGCTTTGGGTTACAATGTTGTTGGAAGACCCAGCAATCCAGATTCAGACCCAGACTCCCTGTGTCTGAGGCTGAATAACAGACTAAACTTGATGCCCTTCCACTATGTGTAACTGTGGAAACTGCTTAGCCTCATTAGACCAAAGAAGCATTGGACACCTGCCTAGATGATTGTTATTGACCTGGCCTCACCTGGAGATTTTTTTCCCCCAAGAAAGACAGTTGTTAGGGCTTGTCATCATATTGGGCTTTGGGGCCATCATCACAGAAGAACCCCTTTAGTAAAGGCAGTGCATATCAGAGTGTTATTGAGCTTTGCCTGTGAACATTTGAAAGTCAAAAATGAGTTTTGAAAGTCTCTGCTTTCATCTGATGATATTCAATTGCACCTGCTTTGATGCATGAATTCTGCTTCTGTCAGGTGAAGAAAGGGATAGGCCTTGAATCGTTATAAGATGGTTTCCACAATTAAACATGGTGGTGAATGCATCATTCTGTGGCAGCCTCAGCCACAGGAAACCTTGTTTGGGTGTACGGCACCATAAAAACTGAAAATTATGATAGAATGTGGAAAGTGACCTTGCAAAAATATGCTCATAGAGGGAGCTAAGATCTTCACTGGATCTTTCAATAAAATAATAACCCAAAACTTGCATCCAAAATAGTTCAAATGTTCTTCAAGGATACTAAAACCATGGTCATGGAGTGGTTCAGACCTCAATCCTTTAGATAGTATTTGAAGAGTGCTGAAAATGAAAGTCCATCCTCAACATCCATGCAATTTGGACCAGCTTAACTATTTGCAATGAAAAAAATGGGTCAAAATCCCTGGTAGGACATGTGCCAACATAGTTAACAACTAATCGAAATGCCTGGTGTCATTTTTTGTTCATAAATGGCACTGTATTGACTATTAATGATAAGGGGGCTAATAATTTTGTCCTTGCCATTTTTACACTTTTTTGTTTAAACTCATTGTGAAAATGGAAAAGTCCAAATTTAACTTATTGGATACTATCTCCATGGTGTATTCGTTTCCAGAATAACATACATTTATTAATAATGTTCATTCTCAATTATCAATGAAGAGATATGTCTATTTTCAGGAGGGGGGCTAATAATATCGTCCTCAACTGTACATAGATAAGAGATGGACGGAGGAACTAGCAGCCAAACCTGTGGTTATATTTTCCCCAACGTTGTAAAGTAGCAAATCAGTCCATTCTTTCACTTTCTCATTCACTATCATAAATGTTTGGGAATTTGTGGAGTCAAATATTTCCTAATACGACAGTTCAGCTGTATAACATACTTTTAAGGTTGCTGGCTTCATGGAAATTATGAATCAGTTAAGGATAATATTTAGAGATTTATGGATTCAAATATTTTCATGGTGCTATTCAAGTTGCTGTTGGGGAGTAATAACAGTAAGTAATAACAACGAGCAAAAAGTCAAAGTGTGCGGTAAACTTCTTTCTTTTGAAGTATTGAACACTCCCGTGTTTACCAGCATCTAGAAGCTGTGCATGGATCTTTGAACTGTAGTAATAACAGGTATTAGTCAGTTTTCCAGTCGTTGGAAGTTGGTGTTTCCATGGAAATTCACTTATGCCTCCGTTGTGGGAAGTCTACTGGCTGCAATTCATTGCCTCGTTCTGACTTCCATGGAACTGGCACCTGTTATCTGCCCCCATCCATCAGCTGGTTAGGCATAACCAGCCATAGCCATACACAGTTGAAAGGTAAGGCAAGGCAAGGCAATGCACTTTTATTTGTATTGCACATTTCATACACATGCAGTTAAATGTGTTTTACAAAAATAAAAAAATACAAATAACAGAACGAGTAAGTAAAATGAAAAAACGAAGGAATAAAATGAGGAGAAAAAAGGGGTAAAGATGGAAGCACAAAATAAAGACACATTATTAAATAAAAATGTCAAAATTGAAAATCAATAATCTGGAGCTACACTTGGAGAGTTCTCTGGGACCGAATACACTGAATCTATTGTGATCGTGTTGAACAAACACTGTGTTGTGCATTCAGCACAACACATCAGCAAGAATCCTATGGGGAAAATACACGTACTTCACACCTGCAGTAATTGACGTGCCAGTCAATCATGCGAGTCAGATATTCTCTGACGTTCATCAGAGTGATCAATCTCTTCCCGCTTGTCTATGACTCATCCGTGTGTTTGCCTTCCCGTCTCTCCTGCCTACCTCTACTTGTCTCTCCATCTCCCCTACCCATGTCTGCCTCCACTCTCTCTCTCTGTCTCTGTCTCTGTCTCTGTCTCTGTCTCTCTCTCTCTCTCTCTCTCTCTCTCTCTCTCTCTCTCTCTCTCTCTCTGTCTCTCTCTCTCTCTCTCACTCTATCTCTCCCCTCTTTCCGCTTGTCTCCCCAGTCTTTCTCTCTCTTATCTGTCTGCCTGTACTTACCCCACCTATATGTGTCCCCTGTATTTCCGTTTCTCTCTTGTTTGTTCTGTCTGTCTCTGTCTCTGTCTCTGTCTGTCTGTGTCTCTCTCTCTCTCTCTCTCTCTCTCTCTCTCTCTCTCTCTCTCTCTCTCTCTCTCTCTCTCTCTCTCTGCCGGTCCTCTCTCACTCTCCCCTGTCTGTCCTGTCTGTAATGTCTCTCCTCTCCTGTCTCCCTGCCTGTCTGTAGGCACTTGGTGTATTGCATATGGGACCTGCTGTAATGTATTGTCTCTCCTGCCTGTAGGCACTGCGTGTAATGTAATGTAATGTAATGTAATGTGTCTCTTGTAGGCATTTGGTGTACTGCATATGGGACCTGCTGCTGGAGTTGGTGGTTCCTGAGGCAGCTGAGGAATCCTTACAGAAGTCCCTACTGCACAGCCTGTCTAAGAACGCGGACAAGCTGCTGCCATGATGACACACACACACACACACACACACACACACACACACACACACACACACACACACACACACACACACACACACACACACACACACACACACACACACACACACACACACACACACACACACACACACACATCCAGGACCACATGTATGTGTGCTCAGCTCAAGCTCGCACACACACATGCACATTAAGTATGCATATGTTCACCAACATGGACACACAAGCACATGTAAAAACACACACACACACACACACACACACACACACACACACACACAGACACACACACACACACACACACACACACACACACACACACACACACACACACACACACACACACACACACACACACACACACACACACACACACACACACACACACACACCACACACACACCTCACACCCCACACCTTTGTCAGTGTACTGTACTTGTGGTCACAGGGTCCTGTACTCACAGGAGTTGAGTTCATTTCAACCAATCTGTTCATTCCCCCATTAAATGTGTCGGGAGCTTTGAAGCTTTAGCCTCTGTGCCATTTTCAGTGGTGTCATTTCCTTGCAAGACCTTCATTTGTGGGAACCAGCCGCTATTTTTACGGTTGCAGCTTTTCACCAGCCGATGTCATGAACCATATAGAAATAGTCTTCATTTCATCACCTTTTGTGTTGTTGCATTCCCTTTGCGCTTTTAAAGAATCCCTCCCTTTTTAACGTCTGACTGTTTAAGCACTTATTATTAAATGCACAGCCAGCCAATAGTTTGTCCTACTGGAAGCACCTAATGCCATTGATATGGTGGATGAGATGAAGAAATGAGTGTCAACAATGTGCAGTGCTACATCTCACTGTGGTGCTACACACCCTCACAATGTGGTATCTATTGTGTTTATTATTAATGTTTGTATATTTATTTGTGCTGATGTAAATATGAGCATAGCAAGAGGATAAATAATTATTAATAATTGTAATGTCAGCACATAAGGATGCCTTAACACACAAGTGGAGTGACCATGTCCGTGTATTTGGGAACCAGTACTCACGTGACCAAATGGTGTTGTTGCCAGGCTGTCTCTAACACAGAAGTAGTGACGAATGAGTGAGTGGTTTCTTTCCATTATCCTAACTCCCGTCCTCCACCTGTGCTTGTGGCCTCGCGCTTAGCTGAAGTCCCGTCTCCGTGGAGAAGTTTCTCCGCTGTTGGCCTAGCCACAACAACTTCACAACATCACGACGACACAAGCGCAAGGGAAGATGGGAGTTAAGATAATGGCAAGAACCTAATGAGTGAGTGAGTAAGTGTGTGAGTTACCGGATCAATTAATCAATGATTGGATGCCTTATTGTGGAAGTGCATTGTTGGCAAAGAACTTCTAGAGTAGAGTAGTAAAGTAACTTTATTGATCCACGGGGGGGAATTAAGGATTAAATTCTACTCCTATGCCCATCCCACTCCTGCCTTATACAGTAGCGTTTTGGACCATCACTGTAGCCAGTGTTGAGATCGCCCATCGATGAATTTGCCCATCATTGACCAAATTAATGGGAACTTGTGTCTGCCTCGTGTTTTGTTGTAATTGACACCTTTGTATCCAGAATTGCACTTTGATTAGGCCACATTGTAAACTATTAAGACTGCCGGCATGGCGTAGTTTTGTCATTGTGATGGTGTTTCAAATTCAAAATGCCAGTATGATTGATTGCACACTCTGTTGTATGTTATATGCTTTGATTGTATGCTCTGTACTGTACTGTACTGTACTGTATGTGTCAGTGATGTTTTGTTGCTGGTTTTATCATGTGGAATAAAAAAAATGCCTAATTTCACACCAGTGGTTGTTTTGCCTGGCTTGTATAATGTTATAAACCTTTGCAGTCATTTACTTATCATCAAAATGTGAACAAGTAAAAAGATTGGTACTCAAAACCTCTACCATAGTTTGAGATACATACTGGTAAGTAGACATTTTCTTTATAGTTTCCCATTATTAGTCAGCAAACTACAAAAAAGAAACCAACTAAAACTTGATGTATTGCATATTTTTGTGTATTTTGTTTTTCTTTGCAGATCTTGACGTATGGCGGCTCAACCTGACCTTTGGCATGTCATACTGTGAACTACAGCCATAGAGACTCTGTCTAAGTCACAATAAACCACCTCCATTCAGGCCCTCTGTAAGTTACGATAAGTAACCCATCACCATTCAATCACGTTCTGTAAGTCACAGTAATCACAGTGCACCACAACCAATGTTTCTCTCTCTCTCTCTCTCTCTCTCTCTCTCTCTCTCTCTCTCTCTCTCTCTCTCTCTCTCTCTCTCTCTCTCTCTCTCTCTCTCTCTCTCTCTTTCTCTCTATGCCATTATGGTACACTGCCATCCACACTCCCGGGTGTTTTGCTAAATATTTAGCAATTTCATCAGTTCTCCCAAATACTAAATATTCTAGTCACCTTGTAACAGACTTGCAATGAACACTCTAACCTGCAAGAAACACACTGAGCTGTCATGACACTCCTCCATTGTACCTCTGCTCCTATTTTATCCCCAGACAGTGTGCTGCTAGTGTTTTCACACACCCCTTTTTTATCAATGAAAGCATTAACTATTTTTAGTTATTGTTGTGCCAGCAGTACTGGTCTTGTAAGTGTTACAATAGACTCCAGTATTGATGTGCTGTTCTTTTTCTCTATGCTGTAGCAGCCTACTGAAAGGTCAGGCCTCCAAAAAGGTTTGACCTCTGTATGCTTCCTGGAAGGTTTCTTGCCCTATGTGTCATTGATGCCAACACGCAGTGACATGGTGACCATGGAGATCATAATAAACAAACAGGCATTAGGCCCAGGCGTAGGTGGGCTTTGAAACCATCAATGTGTCCGTACCGTAGGGTTACCTTTCAGCTTTAGTTACTTATATTTTTTCAGCAATTATTTAGGCACATAAATACCCAAGAGCAATTACAGTTGTTCTGATTATATATACGTGTATCTCTCTATTTAACAACCTCTCTGTCTACTTGCCCACGAGCCTATCTGTCTGTCTGTCAGTAGCTAACCCATGTCTAGAGAGAGAATGTAAATTTATGTATCAGTATGTTTTTACTGGTGTGTGCTTGTGCGTGTGCGTGTGTTTATTTATTGTCAATGTCTTATTTATTATGTTTAGTTTAACTGCACATTGGAGACTGGTCAAATGCAATTTCAATCTTCTGTGCTAACCCTTGTTACATAGATTTTTGTCAATAAAGTTAAACACTTTGACTTTGATTAGGCCTTGACGTCGAGCAGAACTACATACTGAGAGCAGTTTGGCTCAGCTGTTTGGGTCAGGGGGGGTTTGGACTGTGTTAACGGGCTACTAGTGGCTCATTTCGACTGAGCAGCCTGTTTCAACAGAGCACCTGCTCCAAGACCACAACCTGTCTGTCTACCCGCTCAGCTGTCCTACATTTCTTTATCTCTGTGTTATCAGCAACCCATTAAGCTGTGGACCTGCAGCTATTCATGTCACCCCCTCGGGTACAGCTCAGCAGCGGGCAAGTGTGCGGCAATCCCCTTCTAATGAACATACTGCATAGTAGACACCCACACATGTACACAGAGCAACATACACACCCCATTCCCACCACCACCACCCCCCACACTCAAGCCCCCACCCCCACACACACACATGCACATGCACACAACTATAACTCAAGCACGTTTTTATGAACTGATGCACATCACACATGAACACAAAACAGTGTGTCACACTAACATACAGTACATATGCACACACACAACAAATCATGTAAACTGGAAGAAGGTGCTGTACCATACAGTGCTGTTTGAGAAGAATTATATGCACGTTATTGAGTTATATTTGTGGTATTGTATACAAGTTCAAGACCTGTGGTGTTTCCTTCTCATTTGTGCAATATGTATTATGCACTATATTGTGTTTGATTCTATATGTTCAGCTACTCACACATTTTTCATTGAGTTTCATGTTCCTTAACATATTGGGCATATGCCAACTGAGCAGATTGTACTATATGTGGTTATTTAATCGTTATTCCATATAGACTCACTCATACACATCAGTGTAATGTCTTTGCTAGAAATTGCTAAAATATTTTCTGCAAAAGTATTAGAGTATTTCATGTACGTGTAGTCTTGTTTGACCATGGTGCTTTGCTCCCACCAGCTAATGCCGGGCTGTACCGTCTCCCCCTCCACTTATCTAGAACTTCGATGCAAATATCCCAGAAACGTCTTGCCATCGATTTGCATTTAACCAAATGATAAAGGTCACTTCAAAAACTGCTGTGCCATCTGCAGGTGTAAAGGACCAAAGCGAGAGCAGACCTGGCGTGCCTGACGTGCCTGACGTATGTTTCCTGACCAAAGGGTGTATTATTATGTATGATGTGCAGTCTCCAAACAGCGCTTCCATACTTGCGGGCACACACGACAGCCTTAGTACTGCGCAAGGCGCCCAGAGTACACTGACAGCCATCATGGAAGCAGGTGAGGGGGGGTCTTAATTATTAAATTCATTTTTTTCTGTACTATTACTGCTACTATTATGTGGTGCTGCCAGTCTTATTGATGCTCAGGTGCTCGGCTATCACTGTTTGGCATGAGAGTCTAGTTACCTCTGCCAAGGAGATTGTGTTTTCGGTCGCGTTGGTTTGTCTGTCTATCTGTTTGTCTGTCAGCAGGATGACTTGAAAGGTTATGCATGGATTTAGATGAAATTTTGTGGAGTTATTGGCATTGACAGAAAGGAACAATTGATTACATTTTGGTGGTGATCCGGATCATGATAAGGCCAGTTTTGGCATTCCAGTTTCTAACTCCACAAAATCAAGGCAGAAAGACTTGGAAAAGAAAATGGGGTGTAACATAGTGAAATGCTTTATCAAACTGCTTCCTTGGCGGAGGTCTGCAGTCTCTGAGTGCATTTCTAGTTGCATATGATATTAGGTAGTGATTGTTATTTCGTAACAGAAGTGTAATGTTTATGCATGGCTATGGACATGTTTTCTCTGTGGCATTACTTTGGCTGTGAATGATGGATATTGAAATATTGAATAACATTTGGTAAGTCAATGGCTGTTTACTATTGCAGCTGTGATATTCAGTTATGCTAGTCCCAACCTCTGGCATGGTAAGGGTTAAACTCTCATCATAGAACCTGAATGGTGGTCTGACAAAAAAAGAACGGAAATTCATAAGCAATTGAGCAATTAAGTATAATTGGTTCTATGTTAAAGCGACCTTGGGTTCCTTGAAAGGCGCTATATAAAACCAAGTTATTATTATTATTATTATGATTGTAAAAGTCAGAATCCATCTTTTTTTTACCAGGGAGTGAGTTGTCACATCTGAGATCAGAGGAAAAAAAGAAAAGAAAGGAATGAAAAGAAAGCTATGAAGAGCATGTTCTTCACTCACAGACGTAGTGTAATGCTGTTCATCTTAATAGATGGCATACGGCGCACACATGCCCGTGCAAGTTTAATCTCAAACAAACATCATTAAGGCATCATGTAACAATAGGACATCACCATGAATGAAGCCCTGTGCAGGCCTGTGGGGGCATTTGGGTAGCGATGGAACATAAAAGTATCAGTTAAGTATTGTGCTTGATCGAATTTTTCACAACTGAACTTTGCTTTGTTAATGTACATACTGTATGTCATCACTGATGCATTGCTTCCAAACTAGAGAGAGCTATAAAACATAGCTGAATTATTACAATTTTCAACCATCTCAATTGATCTACAGTGTTGTGAAAAGGAGGATGATGTCCTATAAGACCAAACACAGACTAAAGGGTTTAATTTGATAACACCTCTAACATCTTAAATATTAATATTATTTTATCGTCTTAATTTTGTTTTATATTTATTATACTGTACAGATTACCGTTTTTTTGTACTGGAGGGAGCGTTTGTCAGAACATCTTAGTCACTGGTTCCTTTATTTAACAGTATGAACCAGTTACCACATTTGATATTTCCATGTGACGAATGCATTTCTTTTGTCTTCTCATGAATGGTGTGCCCCAAGGTCTGTTGCCTGAATTGAATTGAATTGAATTGAATTGAATCGAAAACTTTATTACAGACTCAGAATGTTCCATAAATCCAGACATCTATACCAGTGCTTACACATTTCAGAGAAATACCTTGTATCACTCTGCCTGGTAAGTGCAGATATTATACCATTACTTCACCCAACAAGTCTACCCATACATCTATACATGAAATTCCTCAATAGTGCATGCAAAGTGGGGACATTACTATTTACAAATAAAGTGCCAGCACTTGTCCATCTTGGGAGCTTAAGGAGAATCCTAAAGGCGTCCTTATATGCCACCTGCAGCTTCTTCAGCTTTGCTGTGTGGTATTTATACCATACGTGTGCTATATAAAAAGGAGTGCACTAGGCTCTGAAGAGATTGACCTTAACATCATCTGTGCACATATGAAACCTGCGTGCCAACATATTGGTTTATGCTTACAATTTATGGCACTGACGCTGGATATCGTCATCATCACACAGGTCACCAGTGATGATGTGGCCCAGATACCACACTTTACTCATTGCATCAAGGGAGCCTTTAGATAGAGAAAATGTGGGAAAGTTTTTAGCTTTTGGTCCTCCTTAGTTCTTACAATTAAAATTACACTTTTTATGATTAAACTTGGTGTCAAATAAAAAATGCCTGAAAGCATAGCTGTTAAAATGTGGAATTAGGATTTAAATATGCAGACATTTTACTTCCCAAGGTTTACAATTTTCCATGATGAGCACCTTTTGATTGTGAAAACAGTGTTGTTGGCATGGGAACCATATTGTGATTTACATAGATGATCCTATGATTGTTAACGACATTGTGAATCATGGGAGACGTACTAGACTAGCACGTTTCAGTTGACATCAGGATTTCCCTCCTTTTAGTCTTCTAATCTTCTAATTTCAGTCTATCTGATTTTTTTAAGTTTATTTAAAATGTATTTCATTTTATTAAAGGATCACCATTAGCTTATGATGCAGTGTTCATGGGGTCCCCAATTAAATGTATATTATGTTGCTGTTAAGCTGATGATGCACAAAGCAACCTATGGGCTATGCTACCAGACGGCATACTGCCATTCCAATGCAAAGTGCAGTAACTACATATTTAGTCAAAAATGAGTTTAGACTGAAAATGGTCTGCATGACACCTCTTTTATCTTGTGACAAATGCTTCCGGTCCATATGTGTTCCGTTTTACAGTTATGGCAATTTCAAAATTGTAGTAGTGCCATTTTTCACATTAAAATCACGACAAGGGAGCTTTTGCAGTGTGCGAGTATTTTTTCTCCTTTTCTCCAAAATTGTAGTAACTACAATATCCAACATAGTACCAATACTTTTTCTCAGTTTCAATGTTGGTGTAGTTACTGCACTTTGCCTTTGTAGGGCAGCATAGTATGACTATACTGCCGGGCACCAATACAGAATAGATCATCATGGCACGTTCCGTGCTGACAAAGTATTCAACAGTAAAGTTTCCAATATTTGTTGCCCAAAAAGTTGCCTGCTATAGTCGTCACCTTTATTTTATTCCTGAAGCATTTCTATTTTTTTAGGTTGGAAATCTAATGAGTCCAGGAATGACAGAATAAATGTAATGCCCTCTTTGCCATAGGGAAGTTTTATATAGGAAGAAAGGAGGAAATCCAATGCAATCCTCATATCAAAAATACAGCATAATACATACATTTTACATGGCTCATTTCACATTTAAAACACAAATTCAGCAACAGCCATTTATATGTTTGTCTGTGGTTACTAAAGAAAAAAATAGCAAAACAAAGCAAACATGACTTTGTGTTTTCCCAGAGTACTCCAGGCGGGTGTACCAGGGGGTGAGAGTGAAACACACGGTGAAAGACTTACTGGCTGAAAAGCGATCGCGACAGACCACAGGCCCACGCTACAATGTAAGCTTTTTTTTTAACTTTCACTCTTTGTCCTCTCCCTCAGTCATTCTCCTCTCCATCTCCCTCTCTCTCTCTCTCCTCCATCCCTCCCTCTTTCCCTGTATATGTCTTTCACTCTTTTCTTTTACAGTGTGTCTGTGTCTTACACAACCGCAGACAATCTTCGTCATTTGCCCATTATCAGGCTGTGTCTATCGTTATTTACCCATGGCTTTACCTTCTTTAGCTCAGCAACAACAGAGAACACATGACCCAAAGGCCCAAGTACAAGCCCCCTCCGATGCACTCCTCGGCTGGCCTGGCACACTCCTTTCTCTGGGCCCTTAAGCATGCCTCTAGTCTAAATCCCTTCAGTAAATAGTGACAATGAGCCCCGATGGGCCCGGGGTGAAAGGGAGTGTGTGTGAGAAGGCCCGGGGTGAAAGGGAGCCATTCGTCTCCCCAACGTTTCACAATGCAGGTGGACGACAATGCCGCCAACAGCGCTGACACACACACACACACACACACACACACACACACACACACACACACACACGCACACACACATACACACACACACACACACACACACACACACACATACACACACACGCACACACACACGCACACGCACACGCACACGCACACGCACACGCACACGCACGCACACACACACACACACACACGCACACACACATACACACAGTGCTGCCATGGCTGCTGGTCATGAACCCTGCCGGGTTGTCCCAAGTTTTTCTGTGTCTTGTCGTTGGGCTGCGTGGCTATGCAAAGCTTTAATGTCTGTGGTGCGTGCACACACACTCAGACACACACACACACACACACACACACACACACACACGCACACACACACACACACACACACACACACACACACACACACACACACACACACACACACTCACAGCGGCACACCTGTGTCACTGCTGCTGTTGCTACGTGTATTGTGCGACCCAGTAGACCACGACTCTGTCCATTGTTCCACCTGCAGCACTCTCAACTTGCACACGCACATCTGCCTCCACAAAAGGTCTCAAGGCTTTGCGTTGCCCTGGCTTAGACAATATGCGTGTGTGTGTGTGTGTGTGTGTGTGTGTGTGTGTGTGTGTGTGTGTGTGTGTGTGTGTGTGTGTGTGTGTGTGTGTGTGTGTGTGTGTGTGTGTGTGTGCTTGTGTGTGCTTGTGTGTGTGTGTGTGTGTGTGTGTGTGTGTGTGTGTGCACGTCTGTGTGTGTGTGTGTGCACGTCTGTGTGTGTGTGTTTGCACGTGTACGTTTGTATATGCCTGACACCCCCCACCCCACCCCACCCTGTTCCCTTAAGGTCATCATGTCTCCTTAGCCAGGGGCCTACATGCCTGCTCTCGTTAACCCTTTTGCAGGGACTTACTATGACTCCATGGTCCCCTAGGCCAGATAACAAGAAAGAAGTAAAAGTAAAAGTAAAAAAATCATCTCAAGGTAGATGACAGCAGGTATATCAGGAGCATTGATTGTAAATGACATGGAAAAAATAGCTGTATTGAAGACCTGCAGCAACTTTGAAATGAGCAGAAGATTTTATTCTTTTTTGACATCTTTAGTTTTTTTATTCTCTCAGTCTGAGGCCAGATTGAACCGTCTGGTAGGCCACAGCCGGCCCAGGACCTTATGTTTGACCCCCCCGGGCTAGAGCTTCAGGGCCCCTTTGACTCTCGGGCCCCTGGGCCTGGGCCCAGTAGGCCCATGCAGTAATATGTCCCTGGCTCTCAGTAATTACTGTTAATGATACCGACCCTTGTCCCAAAGCAGTTGTCTTTATTTCAAAGTTTACTCTCAAATTTTGAGCTATTGTTTGACTTGTCACCCCAAGAGAAAAAAAAGGGAGAGAGACTTTGGCGGTTACTTGACTAAGCCCTAAGGCGGGGAACACGACTAATGTGACAATTATAATGTACTTAAAAAGTAATTTTAATCGTTACAAACTTATTTGTTTGTTTTTGTTCTCATATTATACTTTTTGCAGTAGTATCATGTGATGCAATGTTGAAAATAAGTAAGGAATAGGAATACATCTGTTCTGTCTTACACAAGCAAGAAAAAAATACAAAAAATTTACAATTACTTCGTCTGTTGTTCTCTGTCTGAGAAGATATTTTTGAAAATGCTTTGATTTTGGCCTTTTGTTTACACGTAAACTGAGTTTTACACTAAGCATTTCAAAACAATGTTAAGAAAAAAAAACAATTTACAAGAATAAAACACACCTGTCACAATGGAGTTTTTATTTTTATCTGCATGTCGTGTTAACGCGTGAACAGATAAAAAAATCCACATTTACAAATATCTGCATCTGCAGGTGAATTTAACCTTCCTTCAGTGCCTGGCTCAACCATCGGCATACATGTCCAACAAAACCCTCCCTGTGGAGACATTTATTTGAGCAGTGTTAGTCTGCTGTAGCATTACATAAGCCATTGTGCCTATGATAAAAGAGACAAAAAGATACATTTTCACTGCAGTTGTCGGCCTATGCAAACATGGCTTTGTAAGGAGTTGGTAATGGATGTGTAAGTACCACAAAAGGCCTGTGTACCTGTGTGTACTTGTGTGTGTGTACCTGTGTGTACTTGTGTGTGAGAGAGAGTGTGTTTGTGTTTGTGTGTGCATGGTTGGCAAGGTAAGGGGGTGGGCATTCTATTGAGTGAAGCCACGCTGAGAACAGACCACACAATACACAGAGGGCTCTTTCACCTCAGTCGTGTGTGTGTGTGTGTGTGTGTGTGTGTGTGTGTGTGTGTGTGTGTGTGTGTGTGTGTGTGTGTGTGTGTGTGTGTGTGTGTGTGTGTGTGTGTGTGTGTGTGTGTGTGTGTGTGTGTGTGTGTGTGTGTGTGTGTGTGTGTTTGTGCACGCATGTGTGTGATTTTGTGTGTGTGTGTGTGTGTGTGTGTGTGTGTGTGTGTGTGTGTGTGTGTGTGTGTGTGTGTGTGTGTGTGTGTGTGTGTGTGTGTGTGTGTGTGTGCCTGCTACCTTTTCTCATGGAAGGGCAAAGCCAAAGCCATCTGCCCAGCACACACACAAACACACATACACCTTTGCCCTCATTAGTCAAACTCAAGTCCAAACATGGTAGAACAGATGATTCAGACAGCCAGTTTCACTACTAGGCAATCTGAAACAGGGCCCAGCTTCAAAGCTATTGCTACTACTACTATTATTATTAATGATAATAATAATCATGATAATTACAATAATAATAATAAGAAGAAGAACTACAAGAACGATAATGATAATACATTTTTGTCAGTTCATGTATTTAACATAGAGTGCAGTATTAACATACAAGATTTGGCAAAAATGTGTCCACAACTTCAAAGGTTATGGCACATCTGTAAAGTATGCACATACATACGCACATATGGCCAAGAGAGCAGTGGGCTTCTGCCTCAGCAGAGGGAGGCAAAATAAATAAAGACCGTCTATATGTATTCAAGATGCTGCTCAGATTGCTTCATCAGTTTGGTAAGAAGACATAGGATTGCATTTGTTGCACAGTGGCATTGTACAGTAGCGATGACGGATTACTGCACGGCCCTACCAGACCCGGCACCCAGGGGCCCAAGAACCAAGGGGGCCCTGAAACCCTCTGCGCTACAAAACACTTAATTATGTGACTATATTTATGTCTTCAGATTTGGTTAAGATTGCACATTTAACTACGGTATTTTCAAATGTTCCCCCCAAACCTCCGAGGCCCTCTAACATCTTTGCTAAGTAACCCCCACAACTTTTGGAAACTTGTGAGTCCATGTAGGGGGGCCTTTCTTGTTGTCTGGTCCAGGGGCCCATGGAGTCATAATCCGTTCGTATATAGTCTTGTTAATATACCGCTCTATTTGATGCACACACAGATAACGCTGTTATGGTATTGACATTGCTTTAATATGATATTGTTGACTTCTATATCTACAGTCATATACCAACTGTGGTAATACCTTGAGGTGTACAGCTCCTTATTTGCAGTGTAAATGTTCAGAGTGAGGCCAGTGTGTGTGTGTGTCAAACGCACGCAAGCGCACGCGCACACACACACACACACACACACACACACACACACACACACACACACACACACACACACACACACACACACACACACACACACACACACACACACACACACACACACACACACACACACACACACACACACACACACACACACAAACTGTCCAGGATTTGTTGTAATTTATCATGCTACATGCAAATGCTTTTTGTAAATGTTTATGTTGGGTGTGTTTGTATATTAATCACCTTGTTGTAGAGATTTCTGTCATAAAATAGGCTACTATGAAAATCATCCCAGCCATGTTTACCAATGTGCGACTGTCACCGTCTGTATGACTCCTAGCAGTCGTCGCTCCTGTCATTACTCGTAATGCTGGATTCAGGAATGAAAGGAGATGGCTGTGCATGTTTTGTTTTTCTCCTGCATGATGCCACACAGGTGGCTACTTATATATTTGTACAGTAGGCAGGACCGGATTAGTGCACAGGCTGGATATGGCTGCAGCCTAGGGGGCCCCACCTGCCAGAGGGGAGCTGATTGGCCAAATGAAAAAAAAACATTAATTGTATTAAAGACACCGTATTGAATAAAATTGTCTGCCGACGAGTCGAATAGATTATCAAAATGTATTAACCCATTTTAGCCTGATGACTCGTACAGTTGAGGACGATATTACAAGCCCCCCTCCTGAAATTAGACATATCTCTTCATTGATCATTGAGAATGATCATTATTAATAAATGTGTGTTATTCTGGAAACAAATACACCATGGAGATAGTATCCAATAAGTTAAATTTGGACTTTTCCATTTTCACAATGAGTTTAAACAAAAAAGTGTAAAAATGGCAAGGACAAAATTATTAGCCCCCTTATCATTAATAGTCAATACAGTGCCATTTATGAACAAAAAATGACACCTGGCGCTTTGATTAGTTGTTAACTATGTTGGCACATGTCCTACCAGGGATTTTGGCCCATTTTTTTCATCGCAAATAGTTAAGCTGGTCCAAATGGCATGGATGTTGAGGATGGACATTCATTTTCAGCACTCTTCAAATACTATCTAAAGGATTGAGGTCTGAACCACTCCATGACCATGGTTTCAGTATCCTTGGGAACATTTGAACTATTTTGGATGTACGTTTTGGGTTATTATCTTATTGAAAGATCCAGTGAAGATCTTAGCTCCCTCTATGAGCACATTTTTGCAAGGTCACTTTCCACATTCTATCATAATTTTCAGTTTTTATGGTGCCGTACACCCAAACAAGGTTTCCTGTGGCTGAGGCTGCCACAGAATGATGCATCCACCACCATGTTTAATTGTGGAAACCATCTTATAACGATTCAAGGCCTATCCCTTTCTTCACCTGACAGAAGCAGAATTCATGCATCAAAGCAGGTGCAATTGAATATCATCAGATGAAAGCGGAGATGTTCAAAACTCATTTTTGACTTTCAAATGTTCACAGGCAAAGCCCAATAACACTCTGATATGTACTGCCTTTAGTAATGGGGTTCTTCTGTGATGATGGCCCCAAAGCCCAATATGATGACAAGCCCTAACAACTGTCTGTCTTGGTGGGGGAAAAACTCCAGGTGAGGCCAGGTCAATTACAATCATCTAGGCAGGTGTCCAATGCTTCTTTGGTCTAATGAGGCCAAGCAGTTTCTACAGTTACACACAGTGGTGGGGCATCGAGTTTAGTCTGTTATTCAGCCTCAGACACAGGGAGTCTGGGTCTGAATCTGGACTGCTGGGTCTTCCAACAACATTGTAACCCAAATCATACATTTAGATTAGTTCAGAGGTTCTTCAAGGACACTAAAACCATGATATTGGAATCACCCGCTCATAGTCCAGTCCTCAATCCCATTGAGAGTCTGTGGTTAATGTCTATGCTCAGCATCCATGCGATTTGGACCAGCTAGAACAATTTGCAGTGAAGAAATGGGCCAAAATCCCTAGTGGGGCATGTGCCAACGTAGGTAGCAACTTATCAGAGCCTGTTGTCAGTTTTGGTTCATAAATGCCGGAATATTGACTATTAATGATCAGGGGGCTAATAATTTTGTCCTTGTCATTTTTGCCGTTTTTTGTTTAAACTCATCGTAACAATAGAAAAATCCAAATTCAACTAATTGAACATTATCTCCATCAGTGTATTTGTTTCCAGAATAACAGAAACGGTTAATAATGGTCATTCTTACTGAGAAATCAAGAGAAATGTCTAATTTCAGGAGGGGGGCTAATAATATCGTCCTCAACTGTATATGTTGTTTAACCTTTGGTGCCTGGAGACACGTATGTGCTGCGTTCAGGCTCTTGAGATTTTAGCTTTTTAAATAAAAATGTGGGTATGTTACAGTTGAATGAACACATCCTAATGC